>NW_021303157.1:35785-37200 GCF_002162155.2 Triticum dicoccoides
AGGTTCCAAGTTGGCATGGTATCATCATTTCACCCACATAGCATGTGTGAGAAAGTATAGAGGGTTACGGCAAAAACTGGATATACTTCGTGTACAAAACGGACAATCTCTTTCGAAGTATCAGGGTTTCATACAGGAGTTCGTCTGTTACAAAGGGATTTCATTTTTTTAAACTTATTTGAACCCCCTTGTTTTTCTGTGTTCAAAATGCAGCATTCAAAGCCACATCATCAATTTACAACCCTTTCTGACTTCATTTGTTATTTTTCATGCGTTTACTGATTATTTTGAGCTATAAGACCATGAAATTAAAAATCATTTGAAATGAACTCTGAAAAGGCTCCAAGTTGGCATAGTATCATCATTTCACCCACATAGCATGTGCGAGAATGTAGAGAGCGTTACGGAAAAAACAAGATACACTTCATGTACAAAACGGACAATCTTTTTCGATGTATCAGGGTTTCATATGGAAACTCGTTTGTTACAAAGGGATTTCATTTTTGTGAACTTATTTGAACTCCCTTGTTTTTATGTGTTCAAAATGCACCATTCAAAGCCACATCGTCAATTTACAACACTTTCTGACTTCATTTGTTATTTTTCATGCATTTACTGATTATTTTGAGCTATAAGACCATGAAATTGAAAAGCATTTGAAATGAACTCTGAAAAGGTTCCAAGTTGGCATGGTATCATCATTTCACCCACATAGCATGTGCGAGAAAGTAGAGAGGGTTACGGCAAAAACTGGATAAACTTCGTGTACAAAACGGACAATCTCTTTCGAAGTATCTGGATTTCATACAGGAACTCGTCTGTTACAAAGGGATTTCCATTTTTTTGAACTTATTTGAACTCCATTTGTTTTTCTGTGTTCAAAATGCACCATTCAAAGCCACATCATCAATTTACAACCCTTTCTGACTTCATTTGTTATTTTTCATGCATTTACTGATTATTTTGAGCTTTAAGACCATGAAATTGAAAAGCATTTGAAACAAACTCTAAAAAGGTTCCAAGTTGGCATGGTATCATCATTTCACCCACATAGCTTGTGTGAGAAAGTAGAGAGGGTTACGGCAAAAATTGGATACACTTCGCGTACAAAACGGACAATCTCTTTCGAAGTATCAGGGTTTCATACGGAAATTCGTCTGTTACAAAGGGATTTCATTTTTTTTAAACTTCTTTGAATCCGCTTGTTTTTCTGTGTTCAAAATGCACCATTCAAATCCACATCATCAATTTACAACCCTTTCTGACTTCATTTGTTATTTTTCATGCGTTACTGATTATTTTGAGCTATAAGACCATGACATTAAAAATCATTTGAAATGAACTCTGAAAAGGTTCCAAGTTGGCTTGGTATCATCATTTCACCCACATAGCATGTGTGACAAAGTAGAGAGGGT
>NW_021303157.1:37261-38879 GCF_002162155.2 Triticum dicoccoides
GATACACTTCGTGTACAAAACGGACAATCTCTTTCGAAGTATCAGGGTTTCATACGGAAATTCGTCTGTTACAAAGGGATTTCATTTTTGTGAACTTATTTGAACTCCCTTGTTTTTCTGTGTTCAAAATGCACCATTCAAAGCCACATCATCAATTTACAACCCTTTCTGACTTCATTTGTTATTTTTCATGCATTTACTAATTATTTTGAGCTATAAGACCATGAAATTGAAAAGCATTTGAAATGAACTCTGAAAAGGTTCCAAGTTGGCATGGTATCATCATTTCACCCACATAGCATGTGCGAGAAAGTAGAGAGGGTTGCGGCAAAAACTGGATACACTTCGTGTACAAAATGGACAATCTCTTTCGAAGTATCTGGATTTCATACAGGAACTCATCTGTTACAAAGGGATTTCGATTTTTTTGAACTTATTTGAACTCCATTTGTTTTTTTGTGTTCAAAATGCACCATTCAAAGCCACATCATCAATTTACAACCCTTTCTAACTTCATTTGTTATTTTTCTTGCATTTACTGATTATTTTGAACTTTAAGACCATGAAATTGAAAAGCATTTGAAATAAACTCTGAAAAGGTTCCAAGTTGGCATGGTATCATCATTTCACCCACATAGCATGTGTGAGAAAGTATAGAGGGTTACGGCAAAAACTGGATATACTTCGTGTACAAAACGGACAATCTATTTCGAAGTATCAGGGTTTCATACAGGAGTTCGTCTGTTACAAAGGGATTTCATTTTTTTAAACTTATTTGAACCCCCTTGTTTTTCTGTGTTCAAAATGCAGCATTCAAAGCCACATCATCAATTTACAACCCTTTCTGACTTCATTTGTTATTTTTCATGCGTTTACTGATTATTTTGAGCTATAAGACCATCAAATTAAAAATCATTTGAAATGAACTCTGAAAAGGCTCCAAGTTGGCATAGTATCATCATTTCACCCACATAGCATGTGCGAGAATGTAGAGAGCGTTACGGAAAAAACAAGATACACTTCATGTACAAAACGGACAATCTTTTTCGATGTATCAGGGTTTCATATGGAAACTCGTCTGTTACAAAGGGATTTCATTTTTGTGAACTTATTTGAACTCCCTTGTTTTTCTGTGTTCAAAATGCACCATTCAACGCCACATCGTCAATTTACAACACTTTCTGACTTCATTTGTTATTTTTCATGCATTTACTGATTATTTTGAGCTATAAGACCATGAAATTGAAAAGCCTTTGAAATGAACTCTGAAAAGGTTCCAAGTTGGCATGGTATCATCATTTCACCCACATAGCATGTGCGAGAAAGTAGAGAGGGTTACAGCAAAAACTGGATAAACTTCGTGTACAAAACGGACAATCTCTTTCGAAGTATCTGGATTTCATACAGGAACTCGTCTGTTACAAAGGGATTTCAATTTTTTTGAACTTATTTGAACTCCATTTGTTTTTCTGTGTTCAAAATGCACCATTCAAAGCCACATCATCAATTTACAACCCTTTCTGACTTCATTTGTTATTTTTCATGCATTTACTGATTATTTTGAGCTTTAAGACCATGAAATTGAAAAGCATTTGAAATAAACTCTGAAAAGGTTCCA
>NW_021303157.1:38889-39656 GCF_002162155.2 Triticum dicoccoides
AACTCGTCTGTTACACTTATTTGAACTCCATTGTTTTTCTGTGTTCATAATGCACCATTTAAAGCCAAATCATCAATTTACAACCCTTTCTGACTTCATTTGTTATTTTCATGCATTTACTGATTATTTTGAGCTATAAGACCATGAAATTGAAAAGCATTTGAAATGAACTCTGAAAAGGTTCCAAGTTGGCATGGTATCATCATTTCACCCACATAGCTTGAGCGAGAAAGTAGAGAGGGTTACGGCAAAAACTGGATGCACTTCATGTACAAAATGGACAATCTCTTTCGAAGTATTAGGGTTTCATATGGAAACTCGTCTTTTACAAAGGGATTTCATTTTTTTGAACTTATTTGAACTCCCTTGTTTTTGTGTGTTCAAAATGCACCATTCAAAGCCACATCATCAATTTACAACCCTTTCTGACTTCATTTGTTATTTTTCATGCATTTACTGATTATTTTGAGCTATTAGACCATGAAATTGAAAAGCATTTGAAATGAACTCTGAAAAGGTTCCAAGTTGGCATGGTATCATCATTTCACCCACATATCATGTGCGAGAAAGTAGAGAGGGTTACGGCAAAAACTGGATACACTTCGTGTACAAAACGGACAATCTCTTTCGAAGTATCAGAGTTTCATACGGAAACTCGTCTGTTACACTTATTTGAACTCCATTGTTTTTCTGTGTTGAAAATGGACCATTCGAAGCTAAATGATCAATTTACAACCCTTTCTGACTTCATTTGTTATTTTTCATGC
>NW_021303157.1:39780-41258 GCF_002162155.2 Triticum dicoccoides
TGTTCAAAATGCACCATTCAAAGCCACATCATCAATTTACAACCCTTTCTGACTTCATTTGTTATTTTTCATGCATTTACTGATTATTTTGAGGTATAAGACCATGAAATTGAAAAGCATTTGAAATGAACTCTGAAAAGGTTCCAAGTTGGCATGGTATCATCATTTCACCCACATAGCATGTGTGACAAAGTAGAGAGGGTTACGGCAAAAACTGGATACACTTCGTGTACAAAACGGACAATCTCTTTCGAAGTATCAGGGTTTCATACGAAAATTCGTCTGTTACAAAGGGATTTCATTTTTGTGAATCTATTTGAAATCCCTTGTTTTTCTGTGTTTAAAATGCACCATTCAAAGCCACATCATCAATTTACAACCCTTTCTGACTTCATTGGTTATTTTTCATGCATTTACTGATTATTTTGAGCTATAAGACCTTGAAATTGAAAAGCATTTGAAATGAATTCTGAAAAGGTTCCAAGTTGGCATGGCATCATCATTTCACCCACATAGCATATGCGAGAAAGTAGAGAGGTTACGACAAAAACTGGATACACTTCGTGCACAAAACGGACAATCTCTTTCGAAGTATTAGGGTTTCATACGGAAACTCGTCTGTTACAAAGGATTTCAATTTTTTGAACTTATATGAACTCCATTGTTTTTCTGTGTTCAAAATGCACCATTCAAAGCCACATCATCAATTTACAACCCTTTATGACTTCATTTGTTATTTTTCATGCATTTACTGATTATTTTGAGCTATAAGACCATGAAATTAAAAAGCATTTGAAATGAACTCTGAAAAGGTTCCAAGTTGGCATGGTATCATCATTTCACCCACATAGCATGTGCGAGAAAGTAGAAAGTAGAGAGGGTTACGGCAAAAACTGGATACACTTCGTGTACAAAACAGACAACTCTTTCGAAGTATCAGGGTTTCATACGTAAACTCGTTTGTTACAAAGGGATTTCAATTTTTTGAACTTATTTGACCTCTATTGTTTTTCGGTGCTCAAATGCACCATTAAAACCCACATGATCAATTTACAACCCTTTCTGACTTCATTTGTTATGTTTCATGCATTTACTGATTATTTTGAGCTATAAGACCATGAAATTGAAAAGCATTTGAAATGAACTCTGAAAAGGTTCCAAGTTGGCATGGTATCATTATTTCACCCACATAGCATGTGCGAGAAAGTAGAGAGGGTTACGGCAAAAACTGGATACACTTCGTGTACAAAACGGACAATCTCTTTCGAAGTATCAGGGTTTCATACGGAAACTCGTCTGTTACAAAGGGATTTCATTTTTTTGAACTTATTTGAACTCCATTGTTTTTCTGTGTTCCAAATGCACCATTTGAAGCCACATCATAAATTTACAACCCTTTCTGACTTCATTTGTTATTTTTCATGCATTTACTGATTATTTTGAGCTATAAGACCATGAATTTGAAAACCATTTGGAAC
>NW_021303157.1:42502-44240 GCF_002162155.2 Triticum dicoccoides
TGTTCAAAATGCACCATTCAAAGCCACATCATCAATTTACAACCCTTTCTGACTTCATTTGTTATTTTTCATGCATTTACTGATTATTTTGAGGTATAAGACCATGAAATTGAAAAGCATTTGAAATGAACTCTGAAAAGGTTCCAAGTTGGCATGGTATCATCATTTCACCCACATAGCATGTGTGACAAAGTAGAGAGGGTTACGGCAAAAAATGGATACACTTCGTGTACAAAACGGACAATCTCTTTCGAAGTATCAGGGTTTCATGCGAAAATTCGTCTGTTACAAAGGGATTTCATTTTTGTGAACCTATTTGAAATCCCTTGTTTTTCTGTGTTTAAAATGCACCATTCAAAGCCACATCATCAATTTACAACCCTTTCTGACTTCATTTGTTATTTTTCATGCATTTACTGATTATTTTGAGCTATAAGACCTTGAAATTGAAAAGCATTTGAAATGAATTCTGAAAAGGTTCCAAGTTGGCATGGCATCATCATTTCACCCACATAGCATGTGCGAGAAAGTAGAGAGGTTACGACAAAAACTGGATACACTTCGTGCACAAAACGGACAATCTCTTTCGAAGTATTAGGGTTTCATACGGAAACTCGTCTGTTACAAAGGATTTCAATTTTTTGAACTTATATGAACTCCATTGTTTTTCGGTGTTCAAAATGCACCATTCAAAGCCACATCATCAATTTACAACCCTTTCTGACTTCATTTTTTATTTTTCATGCATTTACTGATTATTTTGAGCTATAAGACCATGAAATTGAAAAGCATTTGAAATGAACTCTGAAAAGGTTCCAAGTTGGCATGGTATCATCATTTCACCCACATAACATGTGCGAGAAAGTAGAGAGCGTTACGGCAAAAATTGGATACACTTCGTGTACAAAATGAACAATCTCTTTCGAAGTATCTGGATTTCATACGGAAACTCGTCTGTTACAAAGGGATTTCAATTTTTTTGAACTTATTTGAACTCCATTTGTTTTTCTATGTTCAAAATGCACCATTCAAAGCCACATCATCAATTTACAACCCTTTCTGACTTCATTTGTTTTTTTTCATGCATTTACTGATTATTTTGAGCTTTAACACCATGAAATTGAAAATCATTTGAAATGAATTCTGAAAAGGTTCCAAGTTGGCATGGTATAATCATTTCACCCACATAGCATGTGCGAGAAGTATAGAGGGTTACGGCAAAAACTGGATATACTTCGTGTACAAAACGGACAATCTCTTTCGAAGTATCAGGGTTTCATACGGAAGTTAGTCTGTTACAAAGGGATTTCATTTTTTTTAGACTTATTTGAACCCCCTTGTTTTTCTGTGTTCAAAATGCACCATTCAAAGCCACATCATCAATTTACAACCCTTTCTGACTTCATTTGTTATTTTTCATGCATTTACTGATTATTTTGAGGTATAAGACCATGAAATTGAAAAGCATTTGAAATGAACTCTGAAAAGGTTCCAAGTTGGCATGGTATCATCATTTCACCCACATAGCATGTGCGAGAAAGTAGAAAGTAGAGAGGGTTACGGCAAAAACTGGATACACTTCGTGCACAAAACGGACAATCTCTTTCGAAGTATTAGGGTTTCATACGGAAACTCGTCTGTTACAAAGGGATTTCAATTTTTTGAACTTATTTGAACTCTATTGTTTTTCGGTGCTCAAAATGCACCATTAAAACCCACATGATCAATTTACAACCCT
>NW_021303157.1:44250-47305 GCF_002162155.2 Triticum dicoccoides
TTTGAAATGAACTCTGAAAAGGTTCCAAGTTGGCATGGTATCATCATTTCACCCACATAGCATGTGCGAGAAAGTAGAGAGGGTTACAGCAAAAACTGGATAAACTTCGTGTACAAAACGGACAATCTCTTTCGAAGTATCTGGATTTCATACAGGAACTCGTCTGTTACAAAGGGATTTCAATTTTTTTGAACTTATTTGAACTCCATTTGTTTTTCTGTGTTCAAAATGCACCATTCAAAGCCACATCATCAATTTACAACCCTTTCTGACTTCATTTGTTATTTTTCATGCATTTACTGATTATTTTGAGCTTTAAGACCATGAAATTGAAAAGCATTTGAAATAAACTCTGAAAAGGTTCCAAGTTGGCATGGTATCATCATTTCACCCACATAGCATGTGTGAGAAAGTATAGAGGGTTACGGCAAAAACTGGATATACTTCGTGTACAAAACGGACAATCTCTTTCGAAGTATCAGGGTTTCATACAAAAGTTCGTCTGTTACAAAGGGATTTCATTTTTTTAAACTTATTTGAAGCCCCTTGTTTTTCTGTGTTCAAAATGCACCATTCAAAGCCACATCATCAATTTACAACCCTTTCTGACTTCATTTGTTATTTTTCATGCGTTTACTGATTATTTTGAGCTATAAGACCATGAAATTAAAAATCATTTGAAATGAACTCTGAAAAGGCTCCAAGTTGGCATAGTATCATCATTTCACCCACATAGCATGTGCGAGAATGTAGAGAGCGTTACGGAAAAAACAAGATACACTTCATGTACAAAACGGACAATCTTTTTCGATGTATCAGGGTTTCATATGGAAACTCGTCTGTTACAAAGGGATTTCATTTTTGTGAACTTATTTGAACTACCTTGTTTTTGTGTGTTCAAAATGCACCATTCAAAGCCACATCGTCAATTTACAACACTTTCAGACTTCATATGTTATTTTTCATGCATTTACTGATTATTTTGAGCTATAAGACCATGAAATTGAAAAGCATTTGAAATGAACTCTGAAAAGGTTCCAAGTTGGCATGGTATCATCATTTCACCCACATAGCATGTGCGAGAAAGTAGAGAGGGTTACGGCAAAAACTGGATAAACTTCGTGTACAAAACGGACAATCTCTTTCGAAGTATCTGGATTTCATACAGGAACTCGTCTGTTACAAAGGGATTTCAATTTTTTTGAACTTATTTGAACTCCATTTGTTTTTTTGTGTTTAAAATGCACCATTCAAAGCCACATCATCAATTTACAACCCTTTCTGACTTCATTTGTTATTTTTCATGCATTTACTGATTATTTTGAGCTTTAAGACCATGAAATTGAAAAGCATTTGAAATAAACTCTAAAAAGATTCCAAGTTGGCATGGTATCATCATTTCACCCACATAGCATGTGTGAGAAAGTAGAGAGGGTTACGGCAAAAACTGGATACACTTCGTGTACAAAACGGACAATCTCTTTCGAAGTATCAGGGTTTCATACGGAAATTTGTCTGTTACAAAGGGATGTCATTTTTTTAAACTTCTTTGAATCCCCTTGTTTTTCTGTGTTCAAAATGCACCATTCAAAGCCACATCATCAGTTTACAACCCTTTCTGACTTGATTTGTTATTTTTCATGCGTTACTGATTATTTTGAGCTATAAGACCATGACATTAAAAATCATTTGAAATGAACTCTGAAAAGGTACCAAGTTGGCATGGTATCATCATTTCACCCACATAGCATGTGCGAGAAAGTAGAGAGGGTTACGGCAAAAACTGGATACACTTCGTGTACAAAATGGACAATCTCTTTCGAAGTATCTGGATTTCATATAGGAACTCGTCTGTTACAAAGGGATTTCAATTTTTTTGAACTTATTTGAACTCCATTTGTTTTGCTGTGTTCAAAATGCACCATTCAAAGCCACGTCATCAATTTACAACCCTTTCTGACTTCATTTGTTATTTTTCTTGCATTTACTGATTATTTTGAACTTTAAGACCATGAAATTGAAAAGCATTTGAATAAAACTCTGAAAAGGTTCCAAGTTGGCATGGTATCATCATTTCACCCACATAGCATGTGTGAGAAAGTATAGAGGGTTACGGCAAAAACTGGATATACTTCGTGTACAAAACGGACAATCTCTTTCGAAGTATCAGGGTTTCATACAGAAGTTCGTCTGTTACGAAGGGATTTCATTTTTTTAAACTTATTTGAACCCCCTTGTTTTTCTATGTTCAAAATGCACCATTCAAAGCCACATCATCAATTTACAACCCTTTCTGACTTCATTTGTTATTTTTCATGCGTTTACTGATTATTTTGAGCTATAAGACCATGAAATTAAAAATCATTTGAAATGAACTCTGTAAAGGCTCCAAGTTGGCATAGTATCATCATTTCACCCACATAGCATGTGCGAGAATGTAGAGAGTGTTACGGAAAAAACAAGATACACTTCATGTACAAAACGGACAATCTTTTTCGATGTATTAGGGTTTCATATGGAAACTCGTCTGTTACAAAGGGATTTCATTTTTGTGAACTTATTTGAACTCCCTTGTTTTTCTGTGTTCAAAATGCACCATTCAAAGCCACATCGTCAATTTACAACACTTTCTGACTTCATTTGTTATTTATCATGCATTTACTGATTATTTTGAGCTATAAGACCATGAAATTGAAAAGCATTTGAAATGAACTCTGAAAAGGTTCCAAGTTGGCATGGTATCATCATTTCACCCACATAGCATGTGCGAGAAAGTAGAGAGGGTTACGGCAAAAACTAGATAAACTTCGTGTACAAAACGGACAATCTCTTTCGAAGTATCTGGATTTCATACAGGAACTCGTCTGTTACAAAGGGATTTCAATTTTTTTGAACTTATTTGAACTCCATTTGTTTTTCTGTGTTCAAAATGCACCATTCAAAGCCACATCATCAATTTACAACCCTTTCTGACTTCATTTGTTATTTTTCATGCATTTACTGATTATTTTGAGCTTTAAGACCATGAAATTGAAAAGCATTTGAAATAAACTCT
>NW_021303157.1:47315-49478 GCF_002162155.2 Triticum dicoccoides
TTGTTTTTCTATGTTCAAAATGCACCATTCAAAGCCACATCATCAATTTACAACCCTTTATGACTTCATTTGTTATTTTTCAAGCATTTACTGATTATTTTGAGCTATAAGACCATGAAATTGAAAAGCATTTGAAATGAACTCTAAAAAGGTTCCAAGTTGGCATGGTATCATCATTTCACCCACATAGCATGTATGAGAAACTAGAGAGGGTTACGACAAAAACTGGATACACTTCGTGTACAAAACGGACAATCTCTTTCGAAGTATCAGGGTTTCATACGGAAATTTGTCTGTTACAAAGGGATTTTATTTTTTGAACTTATTTGCACTCTCTTGTTTTTATGTGTTCAAAATGCACCATTCAAAGCAACATCATCAATTTACAACCCTTTCTGACTTCATTTGTTATATTTCATGCATTTACTGATTATTTTGAGCTATAAGACCATGAAATTGAACATCATTTGAAATGAAGTCTGCAAAGGTTCCAAGTTGGCATGGTATCATCATTTCACCCACATAGCATGTGCGAGAAAGTAGAGAGGGTTACGGCAAAACTGGATACACTTCGTGTACAAAACGGACAATCTCTTTCAAAGTATCTGGATTTCATACGGAAACTCGTCTGTTACAAAGGGATTTCAATCTTTTTGAACATATTTAAACTCCCTTGTTTTTTTGTGTTCAAAATGCACCATTCAAAGCAACATCATCAATTTACAACCCTTTCTGACTTCATTTTTTATTTTTCATGCATTTACTGATTATTTTGAGCTATAAGACCATGAAATTGAAAAGCATTTGAAATGAACTCTGAAAAGGTTCCAAGTTGGCATGGTATCATCATTTCACCCACATAGCATGTGCGAGAAAGTAGAGAGGGTTACGGCAAAAATTGGATACACTTCGTGTACAAAATGGACAATCTCTTTCGAAGTATCCGGATTTCATACGGAAACTCGTCTGTTACAAAGGGATTTCAATTTTTTTGAACTTATTTGAACTCCATTTGTTTTTCTATGTTCAAAATGCACCATTCAAAGCCACATCATCAATTTACAACCCTTTCTGACTTAATTTGTTTTTTCATGCATTTACTGATTATTTTGAGCTTTAACACCATGAAATTGAAAAGCATTTGAAATGAATTCTGAAAAGGTTCCAAGTTGGCATGGTATAATCATTTCACCCACATAGCATGTGCGAGAAAGTATAGAGGGTTACGGCAAAAACTGGATATACTTCGTGTACAAAACGGACAATCTCTTTCGAAGTATCAGGGTTTCATACGGAAGTTAGTCTGTTACAAAGGGATTTCATTTTTTTAAACTTATTTCAACCCCCTTGTTTTTCTGTGTTCAAAATGCACCATTCAAAGCCACATCATCAATTTACAACCCTTTCTGACTTCATTTGTTATTTTTCATGCATTTACTAATTATTTTGAGCTATAAGACCTTGAAATTGAAAAGCATTTGAAATGAATTCTGAAAAGGTTCCAAGTTGGCATGGCATCATCATTTCACCCACATAGCATGTGCGAGAAAGTAGAGTGGTTACGACAAAAACTGGATACACTTCGTGCACGAAACGGACAATCTCTTTCGAAGTATTAGGGTTTCATACGGAAACTCGTCTGTTACAAAGGATTTCAATTTTTTGAACTTATATGAACTCCATTGTTTTTCTGTGTTCAAAATGCACCATTCAAAGCCACATTATCAATTTACAACCCTTTATGACTTCATTTGTTATTTTTCATGCATTTACTGATTATTTTGAGCTATAAGACCATGAAATTGAAAAGCATTTGAAATGAACTCTGAAAAGGTTCCAAGTTGGCATGGTATCATCATTTCACCCACATAGCATGTGCGAGAAAGTAGAAAGTAGGGAGGGTTACGGCAAAAACTGGATACACTTCGTGCACAAAACGGACAATCTCTTTCGAAGTATTAGGGTTTCATACGGAAACTCGTCTGTTACAAAGGGATTTCAATTTTTTGAACTTATTTGAACTCTATTGTTTTTCGGTGCTCAAAATGCACCATTAAAACCCACATGATCAATTTACAACCCTTTCTGACTTCATTTGTTATGTTTCATGCATTTACTGATTATTTTGAGCTATAAGACCATGAAATTGAAAAGCATTTGAAA
>NW_021303157.1:49680-50487 GCF_002162155.2 Triticum dicoccoides
GAAACTCGTCTGTTACAAAGGGATTTCATTTTTTTGAACTTATTTGAACTCCATTGTTTTTCTGTGTTCCAAATGCACCATTTGAAGCCACATCATAAATTTACAACCCTTTCTGACTTCATTTGTTATTTTTCATGCATTTACTGATTATTTTGAGCTATAAGACCATGAATTTGAAAACCATTTGGAACGAACTCTGAAAATGTTCCAAGTTGGCATGGTATCATCATTTCACCCACATAGCATGCGCGAGAATGTAGAGAGGGTTACGGCAAAAACTAGATACACTTCTTGTACAAAACGGACAATCTTTTTCGATGTATCAGGGTTTCTTATGGAAACTCGCCTGTTACAAAGGGATTTCATTTTTTTGAACTTATTTGAACTCCATCATTTTTCTGTGTTCAAAATGCACCATTCAAAGCCACATCATCAATTTACAACCCTTTCTGATTTCATTTGTTATTTTTCATGCATTTACTGATTATTTTAAGCTATAAGACCATGAAATTGAAAAGCATTTGAAATGAACTCTGAAAAGGTTCCAAGTTGGCATAGTATCATCATTTCACCCATATAGCATGTGTGACAAAGTAGAGAGGGTCACGGCAAAAACTGGATACACTTCGTGTACAAAACGGACAATCTCTTTCGAAGTACCAGGGTTTCATACGGAAATTCGTCTGTTACAAAGGGATTTCATTTTTGTGAACTTATTTGAACTCCCTTGTTTTTCTGTGTTCAAAATGCACCATTCAAAGCCACATCATCAATTTACAACCCTTTCTGACTTCATTTTTTATTTTT
>NW_021303157.1:50497-62957 GCF_002162155.2 Triticum dicoccoides
GCAAAAACTAGATATACTTCGTGTACAAAACGAACAATCTTTTTCGTCGTATCAGGGTTTCATATGGAAACTCGTCTGTTACAAAGGGATTTCAATTTTTTGAACTTATTTGAACTCCATTGTTTTTCTGTGTTCAAAATGCACCATTCAAAGCCACATCATCAATTTACAACCCTTTCTGACTTCATTTGTTATTTTTCATGCATTTATTGATTATTTTGAGCTATAAGACCATGAAATTGAAAAGCATTTGAAATGAACTCTGAAAAGGTTCCAAGTTGGCATGGTATCATTATTTCACCCACATAGCATGTGTGACAAAGTAGAGAGGGTTACGGCAAAAACTGGATACACTTCGTGTACAAAACGGACAATCTCTTTCGAAGTATCAGGGTTTCATACGAAAATTCGTCTGTTACAAAGGGATTTCATTTTTGTGAACTTATTTGAACTCCCTTGTTTTTCTGTGTTCAAAATGCACCATTCAAAGCCACATCATCAATTTACAACCCTTTCTGACTTCATTTGTTATTTTTCATGCATTTACTGATTATTTTGAGCTATAAGACCATGAAATTGAAAAGCATTTCAAATGAACTCTGAAAAGGTTCCAAGTTGGCATGGTATCATCATTTCACCCACATAGTATGTGCGAGAAAGTAGAGAGGGTTACGGCAAAAACTGGATACACTTCGTGTACAAAACGGACAATCTCTTTCGAAGTATCTGGATTTCATACAGGAACTCGTCTGTTACAAATGGATTTCAATTTTTTTGAACTTATTTGAACTCCACTTGTTTTTCTGTGTTCAAAATGCACCATTCAAAGCCACATCATCAATTTACAACCCTTTCTGACTTCATTTGTTATTTTTCAAGCATTTACTGATTATTTTGAGCTTTAAGACCATGAAATTGAAAAGCATTTGAAATAAACTCTGAAAAGGTTCCAAGTTGGCATGGTATAATCATTTCACCCACATAGCATGTGTGAGAAAGTATAGAGGGTTACGGCAAAAACTGGATATACTTCGTGTACAAAACGGACAATCTCTTTCCAAGTATCAGGGTTTCATAAAGAAGTTCGTCTGTTACAAAGGGATTTCATTTTTTTAAACTTATTTGAACCCCCTTGTTTTTCTGTGTTCAAAATGCACCATTCAAAGCCACATCATCAATTTACAACCCTTTCTGACTTCATTTCTTATTTTTCATGCGTTTACTGATTATTTTGAGCTATAAGACCATGAAATTAAAAATCATTTGAAATGAACTCTGAAAAGGCTCCAAGTTGGCATGGTATCATCATTTCACCCACATAGCATGTGCGAGAATGTAGAGAGCGTTACAGCAAAAACTGGGTAAACTTCGTGTACAAAACGGACAATCTCTTTCGAAATATCTGGATTTCATACAGGAATTCGTCTGTTACAAAGGGATTTCAATTTTTTTGAACTTATTTGAACTCCATTTGTTTTTATGTGTTCAAAATGCACCATTCAAAGACACATCATCAATTTACAACCCTTTCTGACTTCATTTGTTATTTTTCATGCATTTACTGATTATTTTGAGCTTTAAGACCATGAAATTGAAAAGCATTTGAAATAAACTCTGAAAAGGTTCCAAGTTGGCATGGTATCATCATTTCACCCACATAGCATGTGTGAGAAAGTATAGAGGGTTACGGAAAAAACTGGATATACTTCGTGTACAAAACGGACAATCTCTTTCGAAGTATCAGGGTTTCATACGGAAGTTCGTCTGTTACAAAGGGATTTCATTTTTTTTAACTTATTTGAATCCCCTTGTTTTTCTGTGTTCAAAATGCACCATTCAAAGCCACATCATCAATTTACAACCCTTTCTGACTTCATTTGTTATTTTCCATGCGTTCACTGATTATTTTGAGCTATAAGACCATGAAATTAAAAATCATTTGAAATGAACTCTGAAAAGGTTCCAAATTGGTATGGTATCATCATTTCACCCACATAGCATGTGTGACAAAGTAGAGAGGGTTACGGAAAAAACTAGATACACTTCGTGTACAAAACGGACAATCTCTTTCGAAGTATCAGGGTTTCATACGGAAATTCATCTGTTACAAAGGGATTTCATTTTTGTGAACTTATTTGAACTCCCTTGTTTTTCTATGTTCAAAATGCACCATTCAAAGCCACATCATCAATTTACAACCCTTTCTGACTTCATTTGTTATTTTTCATGCATTTACTGATTATTTTGAGGTATAAGACCATGAAATTGAAAAGCATTTGAAATGAACTCTGAAAAGGTTCCAAGTTGGCATGGTATCATCATTTCACCGACATAGCATGTGTGACAAAGTAGAGAGGGTTACGGCAAAAACTGGATACACCTCGTGTACAAAACGGACAATCTCTTTCGAAGTATCAAGGTTTCATACGGAAATTCGTCTGTTACAAAGGGATTTCATTTTTGTGAACCTATTTGAAATCCCTTGTTTTTCTGTGTTTAAAATGCACCATTCAAAGCCACATCATCAATTTACAACCCTTTCTGACTTCATTTGTTATTTTTCATGCATTTACTGATTATTTTGAGCTATAAGACCTTGAAATTGAAAAGCATTTGAAATGAATTCTGAAAAGGTTCCAAGTTGGCATGGCATCATCATTTCACCCACATAGCATGTGCGAGAAAGTAGAGAGGTTACGACAAAAACTAGATACACTTCGTGCACAAAACGGACAATCTCTTTTGAAGTATTAGGGTTTCATACGGAAACTCGTCTGTTACAAAGGATTTCAATTTTTTGAACTTATATGAACTCCATTGTTTTTCTGTGTTCAAAATGCACCATTCAAAGCCACATCATCAATTTACAACCCTTTATGACTTCATTTGTTATTTTTCATGCATTTACTGATTATTTTGAGCTATAAGACCATGAAATTGAAAAGCATTTGAAATGAACTCTGAAAAGGTTCCAAGTTGGCATGGTATCATCATTTCACCCACATAGCATGTGTGAGAAAGTAGAAAGTAGAGAGGGTTACGGCAAAAACTGGATACACTTCGTGTACAAAACGGACAACTCTTTCGAAGTATCAGGGTTTCATACGTAAACTCGTCTGTTACAAAGGGATTTCAATTTTTTTAAACTTATTTGAACTCTATTGTTTTTCGGTGCTCAAAATGCACCATTAAAACCCACATCATCAATTTACAACCCTTTCTGACTTCATTTGTTATGTTTCATGCATTTACTGATTATTTTGAGCTTTAAGACCATGAAATTGAAAAGCATTTGAAATGAACTCTGAAAAGGTTCCAAGTTGGCATAGTATCATCATTTCACCCACATAGCATGTGCGAGAAAGTAGAGAGGGTTACGGCAAAAACTGGATACACTTCGTGTACAAAACGGACAATCTCTTTCGAAGTATCAGGGTTTCATACGTAAACTCGTCTGTTACAAAGGGATTCCATTTTTTTGAACTTATTTGAACTCCATTGTTTTTCTGTGTTCCAAATGCACCATTTGAAGCCACATCATCAATTTACAACCCTTTCTGACTTCATTTGTTATTTTTCACGCATTTACTAATTATTTTGAGCTATAAGACCATGAAATTGACAACCATTTGAAATGAACTCTGAAAAGGTTCCAAGTTGGCATGGTATCATCATTTCACCCACATAGCATGTGCGAGAATGTAGAGAGGGTTACGGCAAAAATTAGATACACTTCGTGTACAAAATGGACAATCTTTTTCGATGTATCAGGGTTTCTTATGGAAACTCGCCTGTTACAAAGGGATTTCATTTTTTTGAACTTATTTGAACTCCATTGTTTTTCTGTGTTCAAAATGCACCATTCAAAGCCACATCATCAATTTACAACCCTTTCTGACTTCATTTGTTATTTTTCATGCATTTACTGATTATTTTAAGCTATAAGACCATGAAATTGAAAAGCATTTGAAATGAACTCTGAAAAGGTTCCAAGTTGGCATGGTATCATCATTTCACCCATATAGCATGTGTGACAAAGTAGAGGTTCACGGCAAAAACTGGATACACTTCGTGTACAAAACGGACAATCTCTTTCGAAGTACCAGGGTTTCATACAGAAATTCGTCTTTACAAAGGGATTTCATTTTTGTGAACTTATTTGAACTCCCTTGTTTTTCTGTTTTCAAAATGCACCATTCAAAGCCACATCATCAATTTACAACCCTTTCTGACTTCATTTGTTATTTTTTATGCATTTACTGATTATTTTGAGCTATAAGACCATGAAATTGAAAAGCATTTGAAATGAACTCTAAAAAGGTTCCAAGTTGGCATGGTATCATCATTTCACCCACATAGCATGTATGAGAAACTAGAGAGGGTTACGACAAAAACTGGATACACTTCGTGTACAAAACGGACAATCTCTTTCGAAGTATCAGGGTTTCATACGGAAATTTGTCTGTTACAAAGGGATTTTATTTTTTGAACTTATTTGAACTCCCTTGTTTTTATGTGTTCAAAATGCACCATTGAAAGCAACATCATCAATTTACAACCCTTTCTGACTTCATTTGTTATATTTCATGCATTTACTGATTATTTTGAGCGATAAGACCATGAAATTGAAAATCATTTGAAATGAACTCTGAAAAGGTTCCAAGTTGGCATGGTATCATCATTTCACCCACATAGCATGTGCGAGAAAGTAGAGAGGGTTACGGCAAAAACTGGATACACTTCGTGTACAAAACGGACAATCTCTTTCGAAGTATCTGGATTTCATACGGAAACTCGTCTGTTACAAAGGGATTTCAATTTTTTTGAACTTATTTAAACTCCCTTGTTTTTTTGTGTTCAAAATGCACCATTCAAAGCCACATCATCAATTTACAACCCTTTCTGACTTCATTTTTTATTTTTCATGCATTTACTGATTATTTTGAGCTATAAGACCATGAAATTGAAAAGCATTTGAAATGAACTCTGAAAAGGTTCCAAGTTGGCATGGTATCATCATTTCACCCACATAGCATGTGCGAGAAAGTAGAGAGGGTTACGGCAAAAATTGGATACACTTCGTGTACAAAATGGACAATCTCTTTCGAAGTATCTGGATTTCATACGGAAACTCGTCTGTTACAAAGGGATTTCAATTTTTTTGAACTTATTTGAACTCCATTTGTTTTTCTATGTTCAAAATGCACCATTCAAAGCCACATCATCAATTTACAACCCTTTCTGACTTAATTTGTTTTTTCATGCATTTACTGATTATTTTGAGCTTTAACACCATGAAATTGAAAAGCATTTGAAATGAATTCTGAAAAGGTTCCAAGTTGGCATGGTATAATCATTTCACCCACATAGCATGTGCGAGAAAGTATAGAGGGTTACGGCAAAAACTGGATATACTTCGTGTACAAAACGGACAATCTCTTTCGAAGTATCAGGGTTTCATACGGAAGTTAGTCTGTTACAAAGGGATTTCATTTTTTTTAACTTATTTCAACCCCCTTGTTTTTCTATGTTCAAAATGCACCATTCAAAGCCACATCATCAATTTACAACCCTTTATGACTTCATTTGTTATTTTTCAAGCATTTACTGATTATTTTGAGCTATAAGACCATGAAATTGAAAAGCATTTGAAATGAACTCTAAAAAGGTTCCAAGTTGGCATGGTATCATCATTTCACCCACATAGCATGTATGAGAAACTAGAGAGGGTTACGACAAAAACTGGATACACTTCGTGTACAAAACGGACAATCTCTTTCGAAGTATCAGGGTTTCATACGGAAATTTGTCTGTTACAAAGGGATTTTATTTTTTGAACTTATTTGCACTCTCTTGTTTTTATGTGTTCAAAATGCACCATTCAAAGCAACATCATCAATTTACAACCCTTTCTGACTTCATTTGTTATATTTCATGCATTTACTGATTATTTTGAGCTATAAGACCATGAAATTGAAAATCATTTGAAATGAAGTCTGCAAAGGTTCCAAGTTGGCATGGTATCATCATTTCACCCACATAGCATGTGCGAGAAAGTAAAGAGGGTTACGGCAAAAACTGGATACACTTCGTGTACAAAACGGACAATCTCTTTCAAAGTATCTGGATTTCATACGGAAACTCATCTGTTACAAAGGGATTTCAATCTTTTTGAACATATTTAAACTCCCTTGTTTTTTTGTGTTCAAAATGCACCATTCAAAGCCACATCATCAATTTACAACCCTTTCTGACTTCATTTTTTATTTTTCATGCATTTACTGATTATTTTGAGCTATAAGACCATGAAATTGAAAAGCATTTGAAATGAACTCTGAAAAGGTTCCAAGTTGGCATGGTATCATCATTTCACCCACATAGCATGTGCGAGAAAGTAGAGAGGGTTACGGCAAAAATTGGATACACTTCGTGTACAAAATGGACAATCTCTTTCGAAGTATCTGGATTTCATACGGAAACTCGTCTGTTACAAAGGGATTTCAATTTTTTTGAACTTATTTGAACTCCATTTGTTTTTCTATGTTCAAAATGCACCATTCAAAGCCACATCATCAATTTACAACCCTTTCTGACTTCATTTGTTTTTTTTTCATGCATTTACTGATTATTTTGAGCTTTAACACCATGAAATTGAAAAGCATTTGAAATGAATTCTGAAAAGGTTCCAAGTTGGCATGGTATAATCATTTCACCCACATAGCATGTGCGAGAAAGTATAGAGGGTTACGGCAAACACTGGATATACTTCGTGTACAAAACGGACAATCTCTTTCGAAGTATCAGGGTTTCATACGGAAGTTAGTCTGTTACAAAGGGATTTCATTTTTTTAAACTTATTTGAACCCCCTTGTTTTTCAGTGTTCAAAATGCACCATTCAAAGCCACATCATCAATTTACAACCCTTTCTGACTTCATTTGTTATTTTTCATGCATTTACTGATTATTTTGAGCTTTAACACCATGAAATTGAAAAGCATTTGAAATGAACTCTGAAAAGGTTCCAAGTTGGCATGGTATCATCATTTCACCCACATATCATGTGCGAGAATGTAGAGAGGGTTACGGCAAAAACTAGATATACTTCGTGTACAAAACGGACAATCTTTTTCGTCGTATCAGGGTTTCATACGGAAACTCGTCTGTTACAAAGGGATTTCAATTTTTTGAACTTATTTGAACTCCATTGTCTTTCTGTGTTCAAAATGAAACATTCAAAGCCACATCATCAATTTACAACCGTTTCTGACTTCATTTGTTATTTTTCATGCATTTATTGTTTATTTTGAGCTATAAGACCATGAAATTGAAAAGAATTTGAAATGAACTCTGAAAAGGTTCCAAGCTGGCATGGTATCATCATTTCTCCCACATAGCATGTGTGACAAAGTAGAGAGGATTACGTCAAAAACTGGATACACTTCGTGTACAAAACGGACAATCTCTTTCGAAGTATCAGGGTTTCATACGGAAATTCGTCTGTTACAAAGGGATTTCATTTTTGTGAACTTATTTGAACTCCCTTGTTTTTCTGTGTTCAGAATGCACCATTCAAAGCCACATCATCAATTTACAACCATTTGTGACTTCATTTGTTATTTTTCATGCATTTACTGATTATTTTGAGCTATAAGACCATGAAATTGAAAACCATTTGAAATGAACTCTGAAAAGGTTCCAACTTGGCATGGTATCATCATTGCACCCACATAGCATGTGAGAGAAAGTAGAGAGGGTTACGGCAAAAACTAGATACACTTCGTGTACAAAACGGACAATCTTTTTCGATGTATCTGGGTTTCATATGGAAACTCGCCTGTTACAAAGGGATTCATTTTTTTGAACTTATTTGAACTCCATTGTTTTTCTGTGTTCAAAATGCACCATTCAAAGCCACATCATCAATTTACAACCCTTTCTCACTTCATTTGTTATTTTTCATGCGTTTACTGATTATTTTAAGCTATAAGACCATGAAATTGAAAAGCATTTGAAATGAACTCTGAAAAGGTTCCAAGTTGGCATGGTATCATGATTTCACCCACATAGCATGTGTGACAAAGTAGAGAGGGTTACGGCAAAAACTGGATACACTTCGTGTACAAAACGGACAATCTCTTTCGAAGTATCAGGGTTTCATACGGAAACTCGTCTGTTACAAAGGGATTCCATTTTTTTGAACTTATTTGAACTCCATTGTTTTTCTTTGTTCCAAATGCACCATTTGAAGCCACATCATCAATTTACAACCCTTTCTGACTTCATTTGTTATTTTTCACGCATTTACTAATTATTTTGAGCTATAAGACCATGAAATTGAAAACCATTTGAAATGAACTCTGAAAAGGTTCCAAGTTGGCATGGTATCATCATTTTACCCACATAGCATGTGCGAGAATGTAGAGAGGGTTACGGCAAAAATTAGATACACTTCGTGTACAAAACGGACAATCTTTTTCGATGTATCAGGGTTTCTTATGGAAACTCGCCTGTTACAAAGGGATTTCAATTTTTTGAACTTATTTGAACTCCATTGTTTTTCTGTGTTCAAAATGAAACATTCGAAGCCACATCATAAATTTACAACCGTTTCTGACTTCATTTGTTATTTTTCATGCATTTATTGTTTATTTTGAGCTATAAGACCATGAAATTGAAAAGCATTTGAAATGATCTCTGAAATGGTTCCAAGTTGGCATGGTATCATCATTTCACCCACATAGCATGTGTGACAATGTAGAGAGGGTTACGGCAAAAACTGGATACACTTCGTGTACAAAACGGACAATCTCTTTCGAAGTATCAGGGTTTCATACGGAAATTCGTCTCTTACAAAGGGATTTCATTTTTGTGAACTTATTTGAACTCCCTTGTTTTTCTGTGTTCAGAATGCACCATTCAAAGCCACATCATCAATTTACAACCATTTCTGACTTCATTTGTTATTTTTCATGCATTTACTGATTATTTTGAGCTATAAGACCATGAAATTGAAAAGCATTTGAAATGAACTCTAAAAAGGTTCCAAGTTGGCATGGTATCATCATTTCACCCACATAGCATGTGCGAGAAAGTAGAGAGGGTTACGGCAAAAACTGGATACACTTCGTGTACAAAACGGACAATCTCTTTCGAAGTATCAGGGTTTCATGTGGAAACTCGTCTGTTACAAAGGGATTTCATTTTTGTGAACTTATTTGAACTCCCTTGTTTTTCTGTGTTCAAAATGCACCCTTCATAGCCACATCGTCAATTTACAACCCTTTCTGTCTTCATTTGTTATTTTTCATGCATTTACTGATTATTTTGAGCTATAAGACCATGAAATTGAAAAGCATTTGAAATGAACTCTGAAAAGGTTCCAAGTTGGCATGGTATCATCATTTCACCCACATAGCATGTGCGAGAAAGTAGAGAGGGTTACGGCAAAAACTGGATAAACTTCGTGTACAAAACGGACAATCTCTTTCGAAGTATCTGGATTTCATATAGGAACTCGTCTGTTACAAAGGGATTTCAATTTTTTTGAACTTATTTGAACTCCATTTGTTTTTCTGTGTTCAAAATGCACCATTCAAAGCCACATCATCAATTTACAACCCTTTCTGACTTCATTTGTTATTTTTCATGCATTTACTGATTATTTTGAGCTTTAAGACCATGAAATTGAAAAGCATTTGAAATAAACTCTGAAAAGGTTCCAAGTTGGCATGGTATCATCATTTCACCCACATAGCATGTGTGAGAAAGTATAGAGGGTTACGGCGAAAACTGGATATACTTCGTGTACAAAACGGACAATCTCTTTCGAAGTATCAGGGTTTCATACGGAAGTTCGTCTGTTACAAAGGGATTTCATTTTTTTAAACTTATTTGAATTCCCTTGTTTTTCTGTGTTCAAAATGCACCATTCAAAGCCACATCATCAATTTACAACCCTTTCTGACTTCATTTGTTATTTTTCATGCATTTACTGATTATTTTGAGGTATAAGACCATGAAATTGAAAAGCATTTGAAATGAACTCTGAAAAGGTTCCAAGTTGGCATGGTATCATCATTTCACCCACATAGCATGTGTGACAAAGTAGAGAGGGTTACGGCAAAAACTGGATACACTTCGTGTACAAAACGGACAATCTCTTTCGAAGTATCAGGGTTTCATACGGAAATTCGTCTGTTACAAAGGGATTTCATTTTTGTGAACCTATTTGAAATCCCTTGTTTTTCTGTGTTTAAAATGCACCATTCAAAGCCACATCATCAATTTACAACCCTTTCTGACTTCATTTGTTATTTTTCATGCATTTACTGATTATTTTGAGCTATAAGACCTTGAAATTGAAAAGCATTTGAAATGAATTCTGAAAAGGTTCCCAGTTGGCATGGCATCATCATTTCACCCACATAGCATGTGCGAGAAAGTAGAGAGGTTACGACAAAAACTGGATACACTTCGTGCACAAAACGGACAATCTCTTTCGAAGTATTAGGGTGTCATACGGAAACTCGTCTGTTACAAAGGATTTCAATTTTTTGAACTTATATGAACTCCATTGTTTTTCTGTGTTCAAAATGCACCATTCAAAGCCACATCATCAATTTACAACCCTTTATGACTTCATTTGTTATTTTTCATGCATTTACTGATTATTTTGAGCTATAAGACCATGAAATTGAAAAGCATTTGAAATGAACTATGAAAAGGTTCCAAGTTGGCATGGTATCATCATTTCACCCACATAGCATGTACGAGAAAGTAGAAAGTAGAGAGCGTTACGGCAAAAACTGGATACACTTCGTGTACAAAACGGACAACTCTTTCGAAGTATCAGGGTTTCATACGTAAACTCGTTTGTTACAAAGGGATTTCAATTTTTTGAACTTATTTGAACTCTATTGTTTTTCGGTGCTCAAAATGCACCATTAAAACCCACATGATCAATTTACAACCCTTTCTGACTTCATTTGTTATGTTTCATGCATTTACTGATTATTTTGAGCTATAAGACCATCAAATTGAAAAGCATTTGAAATGAACTCTGAAAAGGTTCCAAGTTGGCATGGTATCATCATTTCACCCACATAGCATGTGCGAGAAAGTAGAGAGGGTTACGGAAAAAACTGGATACACTTCGTGTACAAAACGGACAATCTCTTTCGAAGTATCAGGGTTTCATACGGAAACTCGCCTGTTACAAAGGGATTTCATTTTTTTTGAACTTATTTGAACTCCATTGTTTTTCTGTGTTCAAAATGCACCATTCAAAGCCACATCATCAGTTTACAACCCTTTCTGACTTCATTTCTTATTTTTCATGCATTTACTGATTATTTTAAGCTATAAGACCATGAAATTGAAAAGCATTTGAAATGAACTCTGAAAAAGTTCCAAGTTGGCATGGTATCATCATTTCAGCCAGATAGCATGTGTGACAAAGTAGAGAGGGTCACGGCAAAAACTGGATACACTTCGTGTACAAAACGGACAATCTCTTTCGAAGTACCAGGGTTTCATACGGAAATTCGTCTGTTACAAAGGGATTTCATTTTTGTGAACTTATTTGAACTCCCTTGTTTTTCTGTGTTCAAAATGCACCATTCAAAGCCACATCATCAATTTACAACCCTTTCTGACTTCATTTGTTATTTTTCATGCATTTACTGATTATTTTGAGCTATAAGACCAAGAAATTGAAAAGCATTTGAAATGAACTCTAAAAAGGTTCCAAGTTGGCATGGTATCATCATTTCACCCACATAGCATGTGTGAGAAACTAGAGAGGGTTACGACAAAAACTGGATACACTTCGTGTACAAAACGGACATTCTCTTTCGAAGTATCAGGGTTTCATACGGAAATTTGTCTGTTACAAAGGGATTTTATTTTTTGAACTTATTTGAACTCCCTTGTTTTTATGTCTTCAAAATGCACCATTCAAAGCCATATCATCAATTTACAACCCTTTCTGACTTCATTTGTTATATTTCATGCATTTACTGATTATTTTGAGCTATAAGACCATGAAATTGAAAATTATTTGAAATGAACTCTGAAAAGGTTCCAAGTTGGCATGGTATCATCATTTCACCCACATAGCATGTGCGAGAAAGTAGAGAGGGTTACGGAAAAAACTGGATACACTTCGTGTACAAAACGGACAATCTCTTTCGAAGTATCTAGATTTCATACGGAAACTCGTCTGTTACAAAGGGATTTCAATTTTTTTTAACTTATTTAAACTCCCTTGTTTTTTGTGTTCAAAATGCACCATTCAAAGCCACATCATCAATTTACAACCCTTTCTGACTTCATTTGTTATTTTTCATGCATTTACTGATTATTTTGAGCTATAAGACCATGAAATTGAAAAGCATTTGAAATGAACTCTGAAAAGGTTCCAAGTTGGCATGGTGTCATCATTTCACCCACATAGCATGT
>NW_021303157.1:63050-63566 GCF_002162155.2 Triticum dicoccoides
GAGAAAGTAGAGAGGGTTACGGCAAAAATTGGATACACTTCGTGTACAAAATGGACAATCTGTTTCGAAGTATCTGGATTTCATACGGAAACTCGTCTGTTACAAAGGGATTTCAATTTTTTTGAACTTATTTGAACTCCATTTGTTTTTCTATGTTCAAAATGCACCATTAAAAGCCACATCATCAATTTACAACCCTTTCTGACTTCATTTGTTATTTTTCATGCATTTACTGATTATTTTGAGCTATAAGACCATGAAATTGAAAAGCATTTGAAATGAACTCTAAAAAGGTTCCAAGTTGGCATGGTATCATCATTTCACCCACATAGCATGTGCGAGAAAGTAGAGAGGGTTACGGCAAAAACTGGATACACTTCGTGTACAAAACGGACAATCTCTTTCGAAGTATCAGGGTTTCATACGGAAACTCGTCTGTTACAAAGGGATTTCATTTTTGTGAACTTATTTGAACTCCCTTGTTTTTCTGTGTTCAAAATGCACCATTCAAAGCCA
>NW_021303157.1:63775-67378 GCF_002162155.2 Triticum dicoccoides
TTACAACCCTTTTTGACTTCATTTGTTATTTTTCATGCATTTACTGATTATTTGGAGCTATAAGACCATGAAATTGAAAAGCATTTGAAATGAACTCTAAAAAGGTTCCAAGTTGGCATGGTATCATCATTTCACCCACATAGCATGTGTGAGAAACTAGAGAGGGTTACGACAAAAACTGGATACACTTCGTGTACAAAACGGACATTCTCTTTCGAAGTATCAGGGTTTCATACGGAAATTTATCTGTTACAAAGGGATTTTGTTTTTTGAACTTATTTGAACTCCCTTGTTTTTATGTGTTCAAAATGCACCATTCAAAGCCACATCATCAATTTACAACCCTTTCTGACTTCATTTGTTATATTTCATGCATTTACTGATTATTTTGAGCTATAAGACCATGAAATTGAAAATCATTTGAAATGAACTCTGAAAAGGTTCCAAGTTGGCATGGTATCATCATTTCACCCACATAGCATGTGCGACAAAGTAGAGAGGGTTACGGAAAAAACTGGATACACTTTGTGTACAAAACGGACAATCTCTTTCGAAGTATCTGGATTTCATACGGAAACTCGTCTGTTACAAAGGGATTTCAATTTTTTTGAACTTATTTAAACTCCCTTGTTTTTTTGTTTCAAAATGCACCATTCAAAGCCACATCATCAATTTACAACCCTTTCTGACTTCATTTGTTATTTTTCATGCATTTACTGATTATTTTGAGCTATAAGACCATGAAATTGAAAAGCATTTGAAATGAACTCTGAAAAGGTTCCAAGTTGGCATGGTGTCATCATTTCACCATCATAGCATGTGCGAGAAAGTAGAGAGGGTTACGGCAAAAATTGGATACACTTCGTGTACAAAATGGACAATCTGTTTCGAAGTATCTGGATTTCATACGGAAATTCGTCTGTTACAAAGGGATTTCAATTTTTTTGAACTTATTTGAACTCCATTTGTTTTTCTATGTTCAAAATGCACCATTCAAAGCCACATCATCAATTTACAACCCTTTCTGACTTCATTTGTTATTTTTCATGCATTTACTGATTATTTTGAGCTATAAGACCATGAAATTGAAAAGCATTTGAAATGAACTCTAAAAAGGTTCCAAGTTGGCATGGTATCATCATTTCACCCACATAGCATGTGCAAGAAAGTATAGAGGGTTACGGCAAAAACTGGATACACTTCGTGTACAAAACGGACAATCTCTTTCGAAGTATCAGGGTTTCATACGGAAACTCGTCTGTTACAAAGGGATTTCATTTTTTTGAACTTATTTGAACTCCCTTGTTTTTGTGTGTTCAAAATGCACCATTTGAAGCCACATCATCAATTTACAACCCTTTCCGACTTCATTTGTTATTTTTCATGCATTTACTGATTATTTTGAGCTATAAGACCATGAAATTGAAAACCATTTGAAATGAACTCTGAAAAGGTTCCAAGTTGGCATGGTATCATCATTTCACCCACATAGCATGTGTGAGAATGTAGAGAGGGTTACGACAAAAACTGGATACACTTCGTGTTCAAAACGGACAATCTTTTTCGATGTATCAGGGTTTCATACGGAAATTCGTCTGTTACAAAGGGATTTTATTTTTTGAACTTATTTGAACTCCCTTGTTTTTATGTCTTCAAAATGCACCATTCAAAGCCACATCATCAATTTACAACCCTTTCTGACTTCATTTGTTATTTTTCATGCATTTACTGATTATTTTGAGCTATAAGACCATGAAATTGAAAAGCATTTGAAATGAACTCTAAAAAGGTTCCAAGTTGGCATGGTATCATCATTTCACCCACATAGCATGTGTGAGAAACTAGAGAGGGTTACGACAAAAACTAGATACACTTCGTGTACGAAACGGACATTCTCTTTCGAAGTATCAGGGTTTCATACGGAAATTTGTCTGTTACAAAGGGATTTTATTTTTTGAACTTATTTGAACTCCCTTGTTTTTATGTGTTCAAAATACACCATTCAAAGCCACATCATCAATTTACAACCCTTTCTGACTTCATTTGTTATATTTCATGCATTTACTGATTATTTTGAGCTATAAGACCATGAAATTGAAAATCATTTGAAATGAACTCTGAAAAGGTTCCAAGTTGGCATGGTATCATCATTTCACCCACATAGCATGTGCGAGAAAGTAGAGAGGGTTACGGAAAAAACTGGATACACTTCGTGTACAAAACGGACAATCTCTTTCGAAGTATCTCATACGGAAACTCGTCTGTTACAAAGGGATTTCAATTTTTTTGAACTTATTTAAACTCCCTTGTTTTTTTGTGTTCAAAATGCACCATTCAAAGCCACATCATCAATTTACAACCCTTTCTGACTTCATTTGTTATTTTTCATGCATTTACTGATTATTTTGAGCTATAAGACCATGAAATTGAAAAGCATTTGAAATGAACTCTGAAAAGGTTCCAAGTTGGCATGGTGTCATCATTTCACCCACATAGCATGTGCGAGAAAGTAGAGAGGGTTACGGCAAAAATTGGATACACTTCGTGTACAAAATGGACAATCTGTTTCGAAGTATCTGGATTTCATACGGAAACTCGTCTGTTACAAAGGGATTTCAATTTTTTTGAACTTATTTGAACTCCATTTGTTTTTCTATGTTCAAAATGCACCATTCAAAGCCACATCATCAATTTACAACCCTTTCTGACTTCATTTGTTATTTTTCATGCATTTACTGATTATTTTGAGCTATAAGACCATGAAATTGAAAAGCATTTGAAATGAACTCTAAAAAGGTTCCAAGTTGGCATGGTATCATCATTTCACCCACATAGCATGTGCGAGAAAGTAGAGAGGGTTATGGCAAAAACTGGATACACTTCATGTACAAAACGGACAATCTCTTTCGAAGTATCAGGGTTTCATACGGAAACTCGTCTGTTACAAAGGGATTTCATTTTTTTGAACTTATTTGAACTCCATTGTTTTTTTGTGTTCCAAATGCACCATTTGAAGCCACATCATCAATTTACAACCCTTTCCGACTTCATTTGTTATTTTTCATGCATTTACTGATTATTTTGAGCTATAAGACCATGAAATTGAAAACCATTTGAAATGAACTCTGAAAAGGTTCCAGGTTGGCATGGTATCATCATTTCACCCACATAGCATGTGTGAGAATGTAGAGAGGGTTACGACAAAAACTGGATACACTTCGTGTTCAAAACGGACAATCTTTTTCGATGTATCAGGGTTTCTTATGGAAACTCACCTGTTACAAAGGTATTTCATTTTTTTGAACTTATTTGAACTCCATTGTTTTTCTGTGTTCAAAATGCACCATTCAAAGCCACATCATCAATTTACAACCCTTTCTGACTTCACTTGTTATATTTCATGCATTTACTCATTATTTTGAGCTATAAGACCATGAAATTGAAAAGCATTTGAAATGAATTCTGAAAAGGTTCCAAGTTGGCATGGTATCATCATTTCACCCACATAGCATGTGTGAGAAAGTAGAGAGGGTTACGGAAAAACTGGATACACTTCGTGTACAAAACGGACAATCTCTTTCGAAGTATCTGGATTTCATACAG
>NW_021303157.1:67956-68783 GCF_002162155.2 Triticum dicoccoides
GATACACTTCGTGTACAAAACGGACAATCTCTTTCGAAGTATCTAGATTTCATACGGAAACTCGTCTGTTACAAAGGGATTTCAATTTTTTTGAACTTATTTAAACTCCCTTGTTTTTTTGTGTTCAAAATGCACCATGCAAAGCCACATCATCAAATTACAACCCTTTCTGACTTCATTTGTTATTTTTCATGCATTTACTGATTATTTTGAGCTATAATACCATGAAATTGAAAAGCATTTGAAATGAACTCTGAAAAGGTTCCAAGTTGGCATGGTGTCATCATTTCACCCACATAGCATGTGCGAGAAAGTAGAGAGGGTTACGGCAAAAATTGGATACACTTCGTGTACAAAATGGACAATCTGTTTTGAAGTATCTGGATTTCATACGGAAACTCGTCTGTTACAAAGGGATTTCAATTTTTTTGAACTTATTTGAACTCCATTTGTTTTTCTATGTTCAAAATGCACCATTCAAAGCCACATCATAAATTTACAACCCTTTCTGACTTCATTTGTTATTTTTCATGCATTTACTGATTATTTTGAGCTATAAGACCATGAAATTGAAAAGCATTTGAAATGAACTCTAAAAAGGTTCCAAGTTGGCATGGTATCATCATTTCACCCACATAGCATGTGCGAGAAAGTAGAGAGGGTTACGGCAAAAACTGGATACACTTCATGTACAAAACAGACAATCTCTTTCGAAGTATCAGGGTTTCATATGGAAACTCGTCTGTTACAAAGGGATTTCATTTTTTTTGAACTTATTTGAACTCCATTGTTTTTCTGTGTTCCAAATGCACCATTTGAAGCCACAT
>NW_021303157.1:70430-72076 GCF_002162155.2 Triticum dicoccoides
TCAATTTACAACCCTTTCTGACTTCATTTGTTATTTTTCATGCATTTACTGATTATTTTGAGCTATAAGACCATGAAATTGAAAACCATTTGAAATGAACTCTGAAAAGGTTCCAAGTTGGCATGGTATCATCATTTCACCCACATAGCATGTGCGAGAATGTAGAGAGGGTTACGGCAAAAACTAGATACACTTCGTGTACAAAATGGACAATCTCTTTCGAAGTACCAGGGTTTCATACGAAAATTCGTCTGTTACAAAGGGATTTCATTTTTGTGAACTTATTTGAACTCCCTTGTTTTTTTGTGTTCAAAATGCACCATTCAAAGCCACATCATCAATTTACAACCCTTTCTGACTTCATTTGTTATTTTTCATGCATTTACTGATTATTTTGAGCTATAAGACCATGAAATTGAAAAGCATTTGAAATGAACTCGGAAAAAGTTCCAAGTTGGCATGGTATCATCATTTCACCCAGATAGCATGTGTGACAAAGTAGAGAGGGTCACGGCAAAAACTGGATACACTTCGTGTACAAAATGGACAATCTCTTTCGAAGTACCAGGGTTTCATACGAAAATTCGTCTGTTACAAAGGGATTTCATTTTTGTGAACTTATTTGAACTCCCTTGTTTTTTTGTGTTCAAAACGCACCATTCAAAGCCACATCATCAATTTACAACCCTTTCTGACTTCATTTTTTATTTTTCATGCAATTACTGATTATTTTGAGCTATAAGACCATGAAATTGAAAAGCATTTGAAATGAACTCTGAAAAGGTTCCAAGTTGGCATAGTATCATCATTTCACCCAGATAGCATGTGTGACAAAGTAGAGAGGGTCACGGAAAAAACTGGATACACTTCGTGTACAAAACGGACAATCTCTTTCGAAGTATCAGGGTTTCATACGGAAATTTGTCTATTACAAAGGGATTTTATTTTTTGAACTTATTTGAACTCCCTTGTTTTTATGTGTTCAAAATGCACCATTCAAAGCCACATCATCAATTTACAACCCTTTCTGGCTTCATTTGTTATATTTCAGGCATTTACTGATTATTTTGAGCTATAAGACCATGAAATTGAAAATCATTTGAAATGAACTCTGAAAAGGTTCCAAGTTGGCATGGTATCATCATTTCACCCACATAGCATGTGCGAGAAAGTAGAGAGGGTTACGGAAAAAACTGGATACACTTCGTGTACAAAATGGACAATCTGTTTCGAAGTATCTGGATTTCATACGGAAACTCGTCTGTTACAAAGGGATTTCAATTTTTTTGAACTTATTTGAACTCCATTTGTTTTTCTATGTTCAAAATGCACCATTCAAAGCCACATCATCGATTTACAACCCTTTCTGACTTCATTTGTTATTTTTCATGCATTTACTGATTATTTTGAGCTATAAGACCATGAAATTGAAAAGCATTTGAAATGAACTCTAACAAGGTTCCAAGTTGGCATGGTATCATCATTTCACCCACATAGCATGTGAGAGAAAGTAGAGAGGGTTACGGCAAAAACTGGATACACTTCGTGTACAAAACGGACAATCTCTTTCGAAGTATCAGGGTTTCATACGGAAACTCGTCTGTTACAAAGGGATTTCATTTTTTTGAACTTATTTGAACTCCATT
>NW_021303157.1:72086-73771 GCF_002162155.2 Triticum dicoccoides
CAAGTTGGCATGGTATCATCATTTCACCCACATAGCATCTGCGAGAAAGTAGAGAGGGTTACGGCAAAAACTGGATAGACTTCGTGTACAAAACGGACAATCTCTTTCGAAGTATCTGGATTTCATACGGAAACTCGTCTGTTACAAAGGGATTTCAATTTTTTTTGAACTTATTTAAACTCCCTTGTTTTTTTGTGTTCAAAATGCACCATTCAAAGCCACATCATCAATTTACAACCCTTTCTGACTTCATTTTTTATTTTTCATGCATTTACTGATTATTTTGAGCTATAAGACCATGAAATTGAAAAGCATTTGAAATGAACTCTGAAAAGGTTCCAAGTTGGCATGGTATCATCATTTCACCCACATAGCATGTGCGAGAAAGTAGAGAGGGTTACGGCAAAAATTGGATACACTTCGTGTACAAAATGGACAATCTATTTCGAAGTATCTGGATTTCATACGGAAACTCGTCTGTTACAAAGGGATTTCAATTTTTTTGAACTTATTTGAACTCCATTTGTTTTTCTATGTTCAAAATGCACCATTCAAAGCCACATCAATTTACAACCCTTTCTGACTTCATTTGTTATTTTTCATGCATTTACTGATTATTTTGAGCTATAAGACCATGAAATTGAAAAGCATTTGAAATGAACTCTGAAAAGGTTCCAAGTTGGCATGGTATCATCATTTCACCCACATAGCATGTGAGAGAAAGTAGAGAGGGTTACGGCAAAAACTGGATACACTTCGTGTACAAAACGGACAATCTCTTTCGAAGTATCAGGGTTTCATACGGAAACTCGTCTGTTACAAAGGGATTTCATTTTTTTGAACTTATTTGAACTCCATTGTTTTTCTGTGTTCCAAATGCACCATTTGAAGCCACATCATCAATTTACAACCCTTTCCAACTTCATTTGTTATTTTTCATGCATTTACTGATTATTTTGAGCTATAAGACCATGAAATTGAAAACCATTTGAAATGAACTCTGAAAAGGTTCCAAGTTGGCATGGTATCATCATTTCACCCACATAGCATGTGCGAGAATGTAGAGAGGGTTACGACAAAAACTGGATACACTTCGTGTTCAAAACGGACAATCTTTTTCGATGTATCAGGGTTTCTTATGGAAACTCACCTGTTACAAAGGTATTTCATTTTTTTGAACTTATTTGAACTCCATTGTTTTTCTGTGTTCAAAATGCACCATTCAAAGCCACATCATCAATTTACAACCCTTTCTGACTTCACTTGTTATATTTCATGCATTTACTGATTATTTTGAGCTATAAGACCATGAAATTGAAAATCATTTGAAATGAACTCTGAAAAGGTTCCAAGTTGGCATGGTATCATCATTTCACCCACATAGCATGTGCGAGAAAGTAGAGAGGGTTACGGAAAAAACTGGATACACTTCATGTACAAAAGGGACAATCTCTTTCGAAGTATCTGGATTTCATACGGAAACTCGTCTGTTACAAAGGGATTTCAAATTTTTTGAACTTATTTAAACTCCCTTGTTTTTTGTGTTCAAAATGCACCATTCAAAGCCACATCATCAATTTACAACCCTTTCTGACTTCATTTGTTATTTTTCATGCATTTACTGATTATTTTGAGCTATAAGACCATGAAATTGAAAAGCATTTGAAATGAACTCTGAAAAGGTT
>NW_021303157.1:78046-80543 GCF_002162155.2 Triticum dicoccoides
GAGAGGGTTACGGAAAAAACTGGATACACTTCGTGTACAAAACGGACAATCTCTTTCGAAGTATCTGGATTTCATACGGAAACTCGTCTGTTACAAAGGGATTTCAATTTTTTTGAACTTATTTAAACTCCCTTGTTTTTTTGTGTTTAAAATGCACCATTCAAAGCCACATCATCAATTTACAACCCTTTCTGACTTCATTTGTTATTTTTCATGCATTTACTGATTATTTTGAGCTATAAGACCGTGAAATTGAAAAGCATTTGAAATGAACTCTGAAAAGGTTCCAAGTTGGCATGGTATCATCATTTCACCCACACAGCATGTGTGAGAAACTATAGAGGGTTACGACAAAAACTGGATACACTTCATGTACAAAACAGACAATCTATTTCGAAGTATCAGGGTTCCATACGGAAACTCGTCTGTTACAAAGGGATTTCATTTTTTTTGAACTTATATGAACTCCATTGTTTTTTTGTGTTCAAAATGCACCATTCAAAGCCACATCTTCAATTTACAACCCTTTCTGACTTCATTTGTTATTTTTCATGCATTTACTGATTATTTTGAGCTATAAGACCTTGAAATTGAAAAGCATTTGAAATGAACTCTGAAAAGGTTCCAAGTTGGCATGGTCTCATCATTTCACCCACATAGCATGTGCGAGAAAGTAGAGAGGGTTATGGCAAAAACTGGATACACTTCGTGTAGAAAACGGACAATCTCTTTCGAAGTATCAGGGTTTCATACGGAAACTCGTCTGTTACAAAGGGATTTCAATTTTTTTGAACTTATTTGAACTCCATTGTTTTTATGTGTTCCAAATGCACCATTTGGAGCCACGTCATCAATTTACAACCCTTTCTGACTTCATTTGTTATTTTTCATGCATTTACTGATTATTTTGAGCTATAAGACCATGAAATTGAAAACCATTTGAAATGAACTCTGAAAAGGTTCCAAGTTGGCATGGTATCATCATTTCACCCACATAGCATGTGCGAGAATGTAGAGAGGGTTACGGCAAAAACTAGATACGCTTCGTGTGCAAAACGGACAATCTTTTTCGATGTATCAGGGTTTCTTATGGAAACTCGCCTGTTACCAAGGGATTTCATTTTTTTGAACTTATTTGAACTCCATTGTTTTTCTGTGTTCAAAATGCACCATTCAAAGCCACATCATCAATTTACAACACTTTCTGACTTCATTTGTTATTTTTCATGCATTTACTGATTATTTTAAGCTATAAGACCATGAAATTGAAAAGCATTTGAAATGAACTCTGAAAAAGTTCCAAGTTGGCATGGTATCATCATTTCACCCAGATAGCATGTGTGACAAAGTAGAGAGGGTCACGGCAAAAACTGGATACACTTCGTGTACAAAACGGACAATCTCTTTCGAAGTACCAGGGTTTCATACGGAAACTCGTCTGTTACAAAGGGATTTCATTTTTGTGAACTTATTTGAACTCCCTTGTTTTTCTGTGTTCAAAATGCACCATTCAAAGCCACATCATCAATTTACAACCCTTTCTGACTTCATTTGTTATTTTTCATGCATTTACTGATTATTTTGAGCTATAAGACCATGAAATTGAAAAGCATTTGAAATGAACTCTAAAAAGGTTCCAAGTTGGCATGGTATCATCATTTCACCCACATAGCATGTGTGAGAAACTAGAGAGGGTTATGACAAAAACTGGATACACTTCGTGTACAAAACGGACATTCTCTTTTGAAGTATCAGGGTTTCATATGGAAATTTGTCTGTTACAAAGGGATTTTATTTTTTGAACTTATTTGAACTCCCTTGTTTTTATGTGTTCAAAATGCACCATTTAAAGCCACATCATCAATTTACAACCCTTTCTGACTTCATTTGTTATATTTCATGCATTTACTGATTATTTTGAGCTATAAGACCATGAAATTGAAAATCATTTGAAATGAACTCTGAAAAGGTTCCAAGTTGGCATGGTATCATCATTTCACCCACATAGCATGTGCGAGAAAGTAGAGAGGGTTACGGAAAAAACTGGATACACTTCGTGTACAAAACGGACAATCTCTTTCGAAGTATCTGGATTTCATACGGAAACTCGTCTGTTACAAAGGGATTTCAATTTTTTTGAACTTATTTAAACTCCCTTGTTTTTTTGTGTTCAAAATGCACCATTCAAAGCCACATCATCAATTTACAACCCTTTCTGACTTCATTTGTTATTTTTCATGCATTTACTGATTATTTTGAGCTATAAGACCGTGAAATTGAAAAGCATTTGAAATGAACTCTGAAAAGGTTCCAAGTTGGCATGGTATCATCATTTCACCCACACAGCATGTGTGAGAAACTATAGAGGGTTACGACAAAAACTGGATACACTTCATGTACAAAACGGACAATCTATTTCGAAGTATCAGGGTTCCATACGGAAACTCGTCTGTTACAAAGGGATTTCATTTTTTTTGAACTTATTTGAACTCCATTG
>NW_021303157.1:81057-93697 GCF_002162155.2 Triticum dicoccoides
AAAGGTTCCAAGTTGGCATGGTGTCATCATTTCACCCACATAGCATGTGCGAGAAAGTAGAGAGGGTTACGGAAAAAACTGGATACACTTCGTGTACAAAACGGACAATCTCTTTCGAAGTATCTGGATTTCATACGGAAACTCGTCTGTTACAAAGGGATTTCAATTTTTATGAACTTATTTAAACTCCCTTGTTTTTTTGTGTTCAAAATGCACCATTCAAAGCCACATCATCAATTTACAACCCTTTCTGACTTCATTTGTTATTTTTCATGCATTTACTGATTATTTTGAGCTATAAGACCATGAAATTGAAAAGCATTTGAAATGAACTCTGAAAAGGTTCCAAGTTGGCATGGTATCATCATTTCACCCACACAGCATGTGTGAGAAACTATAGAGGGTTACGACAAAAACTGGATACACTTCATGTACAAAACGGACAATCTATTTCGAAGTATCAGGGTTTCATACGGAAACCCGTCTGTTACAAAGGCATTTCATTTTTTTTGAACTTATTTGAACTCCATTGTTTTTCTGTGTTCCAAATGCACCATTTGAAGCCACATCATCAATTTACAACCCTTTCAGACTTCATTTGTTATTTTTCATGCATTTACTGATTATCTTGAGCTATAAGACCATGAAATTGAAAACCATTTGAAATGAACTCTGAAAAGGTTCCAAGTTGGCATGGTATCATCATTTCACCCACATAGCATGTGCGAGAATGTAGAGAGGGTTACGGCAAAAACTAGATACACTTCGTGTACAAAACGGACAATCTTTTTCGATGTATCAGGGTTTCTTATGGAAACTCGCCTGTTACAAAGGGATTTCATTTTTTTGAACTTATTTGAACTCCATTGTTTTTCTGTGTTCAAAATGCACCATTCAAAGCCACACATCAATTTACAACCCTTTCTGACTTCATTTGTTATTTTTCATGCATTTACTGATTATTTTAAGCTATAAGACCATGAAATTGAAAAGCATTTGAAATGAACTCTGAAAAAGTTCCAAGTTGGCATGGTATCATCATTTCACCCAGATAGCATGTGTGACAAAGTAGAGAGGGTCACGGCAAAAACTGGATACACTTCGTGTACAAAACGGACAATCTCTTTCGAACTACCAGGGTTTCATACGGAAACTCGTCTGTTACAAAGGGATTTCATTTTTGTGAACTTATTTGAACTCCCTTGTTTTTCTGTGTTCAAAATGCACCATTCAAAGCCACATCATCCATTTACAACCCTTTCTGACTTCATTTGTTATTTTTCATGCATTTACTGATTATTTTGAGCTATAAGACCATGAAATTGAAAAGCATTTGAAATGAACTCTAAAAAGGTTCCAAGTTGGCATGGTATCATCATTTCACCCACATAGCATGTGTGAGAAACTAGAGAGGGTTACGACAAAAACTGGATACACTTCGTGTACAAAACAGACATTCTCTTTCGAAGTATCAGGGTTTCATATGGAAATTTGTCTGTTACAAAGGGATTTTATTTTTTGAACTTATTTGAACTCCCTTGTTTTTATGTGTTCAAAATGCACCATTCAAAGCCACATCATCAATTTACAACCCTTTCTGACTTCATTTGTTATATTTCATGCATTTACTGATTATTTTGAGCTATAAGACCATGAAATTGAAAATCATTTGAAATGAACTCTGAAAAGGTTCCAAGTTGGCATGGCATCATCATTTCACCCACATAGCATGTGCGAGAAAGTAGAGAGGGTTACGGAAAAAACTGGTTACACTTCGTGTACAAAACGGACAATCTCTTTCGAAGTATCTGGATTTCATACGGAAACTCGTCTGTTACAAAGGGATTTCAATTTTTTTGAACTTATTTAAACTCCCTTGTTTTTTTGTGTTCAAAATGCACCATTCAAAGCCACATCATCAATTTACAACCCTTTCTGACTTCACTTGTTATTTTTCATGCATTTACTGATTATTTTGAGCTATAAGACCATGAAATTGAAAAGCATTTGAAATGAACTCTAAAAAGGTTCCAAGTTGGCATGGTACCATCATTTCACCCACATAGCATGTGCGAGAATGTAGAGAGGGTTACGGCAAAAACTAGATACACTTTGTGTACAAAACGGAAAATATTTTTCGATGTATCAGGGTTTCTGATGGAAACTCGCCTGTTACAAAGGGATTTCATTTTTTTGAACTTATTTGAACTCCATTGTTTTTCTATGTTCAAAATGCACCATTCAAAGCCACATCATCAATTTACAACCCTTTCTGACATCATTTGTTATTTTTCATGCATTTACTGATTATTTTAAGCTATAAGACCATGAAATTGAAAAGCATTTGAAATGAACTCTGAAAAGGTTCCAAGTTGGCATGGTATCATCATTTCACCCATATAGCATGTGTGACAAAGTAGAGAGGGTCACGGCAAAAACTGGATACACTTCGTGTATAAAACGGACAATCTCTTTCGAAGTACCAGGGTTTCATACGGAAATTCGTCTGTTACAAAGGGATTTCATTTTTGTGAACTTATTTGAACTCCCTTGTTTTTCTGTGTTCAAAATGCACCATTCAAAGCCACATCATCAATTTACAACCCTTTCTGACTTCATTTGTTATTTTTCATGCATTTACTGATTATTTTGAGCTATAAGACCATGAAATTGAAAAGCATTTGAAATGAACTCTAAAAAGGTTCCAAGTTGGCATCGTATCATCATTTCACCCACATAGCATGTGTGAGAAACTATAGAGGGTTACGACAAAAACTGGATACACTTCGTGTGCAAAACGGACAATCTCTTTCGAAGTATCAGGGTTTCATACGGAAATTTGTCTGTTACAAAGGGATTTTATTTTTTTAACTTATTTGAACTCCCTTGTTTTTATGTGTTCAAAATGCACCATTCAAAGCCACATCATAAATTTACAACCCTTTCTGACTTCATTTGTTATATTTCATGCATTTACTGATTATTTTGAGCTATAAGACCATGAAATTGAAAATCATTTGAAATGAACTCTGAAAAGGTTCCAAGTTGGCATGGTATCATCATTTCACCCACATAGCATGTGCGAGAAAGTAGAGAGGGTTACGGCAAAAACTGGATACACTTCGTGTACAAAACGGACAATCTCTTTCGAAGTATCTGGATTTCATACGGAAACTCGTCTGTTACAAAGGGATTTCAATTTTTTTGAACTTATTTCAACTCCCTTGTTTTTTTGTGTTCAAAGTGCACCATTCAAAGCCACATCATCAATTTACAACCCTTTCTGACTTCATTTTTTATTTTTCATGCATTTACTGATTATTTTGAGCTATAAGACCATGAAATTGAAAAGCATTTGAAATGAACTCTGAAAAGGTTCCAAGTTGGCAGGGTATCATCATTTCACCCACATAGCATGTGCGAGAAAGTAGAGAGGGTTACGGCAAAAATTGGATACACTTCGTGTACAAAATGGACAATCTGTTTCGAAGTATCTGGATTTCATACGAAAACTCGTCTGTTACAAAGGGATTTCAATTTTTTGAACTTATTTGAACTCCATTTGTTTTTCTATGTTCAAAATGCACCATTCAAAGCCACAACATCAATTTACAACCCTTTCTGACTTCATTTGTTTTTTTTCATGCATTTACTGATTATTTTGAGCTTTAACACCATGAAATTGAAAAGCATTTGAAATGAATTCTGAAAAGGTTCCAAGTTGGCATGGTATAATCATTTCACCCACATAGCATGTGCGAGAAAGTATAGAGGGTTACGGCAAAAACTGGATATACTTCGTGTACAAAACGGACAATCTCTTTCGAAGTATCAGGGTTTCATACGGAAGTTAGTCTGTTACAAAGGGATTTCATTTTTTTTAAACTTATTTGAACCCCCTTGTTTTTCTGTGTTCAAAATGCACCATTCAAAGCCACATCATCAATTTACAACCCTTTCTGACTTCATTTCTTATTTTTCATGCATTTACTGATTATTTTGAGCTTTAACACCATGAAATTGAAAAACATTTGAAATGAACTCTGAAAAGATTCCAAGTTGGCATGGTATGATCATTTCACCCACATAGCATGTGCGAGAATGTAGATAGGGTTACGGCAAAAACTAGATATACTTCGTGTACAAAACGGACAATCTTTTTCGTCGTATCAGGGTTTCATATAGAAACTCGTCTGTTACAAAGGGATTTCAATTTTTTGAACTTATTTGAACTCCATTGTTTTTCTATGTTCAAAATGCACCATTCAAAGCCACATCATCAATTTACAACCCTTTCTGACTTCATTTGTTATTTTTCATGCATTTATTGATTATTTTGAGCTATAAGACCATGAAATTGAAAAGCATTTGAAATGAACTCTGAAAAGGTTCCAAGTTGGCATGGTGTCATAATTTCACCCACATAGCATGTGTGACAAAGTAGAGAGGGTTACGGCAAAAACTGGATACACTTCGTGTACAAAACGGACAATCTCTTTCGAAGTATCAGGGTTTCATACGGAAAATCGTCTGTTACAAAGGGATTTCAATTTTTTTGAACTTATATGAACTCCATTGTTTTTCTGTGTTCAAAATGCACCATTCAAAGCCACATGATGAATTTACAACCCTTTCTGACTTCATTTGTTATTTTTCACGCATTTACTGATTATTTTGAGCTATAAGACCATGAAATTGAAAAGCATTTGAAATGAACTCTGAAAAGGTTCCAAGTTGGCATGGTATCATCATTTCACCCACGTAGTATGTGCAAGAAAGTAGAGAGGGTTACGGCAAAAACTGGATACACTTCGTGTACAAAACGGACAATCTCTTTCGAAGTATCTGCATTTCATACAGTAACTCGTCTGTTACAAAGGGATTTCAATTTTTTTGAACTTATTTGAACTCCATTTGTTTTTCTGTGTTCAAAATGCACCATTCAAAGCCACATCATCAATTTACAACCCTTTCTGACTTCATTTGTTATTTTTCATGCATTTACTGATTATTTTGAGCTTTAACACCATGAAATTGAAAAGCATTTGAAATGAACTCTGAAAAGGTTCCAAGTTGGCATGGTATCATAATTTCACCCACATAGCATGTGTGACAAAGTAGAGAGGGTTACGGCAAAAACTGGATATAGTTCGTGTACAAAACGGACAATCTCTTTCGAAGAATCAGGGTTTCATACGGAAGTTAGTCTGTTACAAAGGGATTTCATTTTTTTAAACTTATTTGAACCCCCTTGTTTTTTTGTGTTCAAAATGCACCATTCAAAGCCACATCATCAATTTACAACCCTTTCTGACTTCATTTCTTATTTTTCATGCATTTACTGATTATTTTGAGCTTTAACACCATGAAATTGAAAAGCATTTGAAATGAACTCTGAAAAGGTTCCAAGTTGGCATGGTATCATCATTTCACCCACATAGCATGTGCGAGAATGTAGATAGGGTTACGGCAAAAACTAGATATACTTCGTGTACAAAACGGACAATCTTTTTCGTCGTATCAGGGTTTCATATGGAAACTCGTCTGATACAAAGGGATTTCAATTTTTTGAACTTATTTGAACTCCATTGTTTTTCTGTGTTCAAAATGCACCATTCAAAGCCACATCATCAATTTACAACCCTTTCTGACTTCATTTGTTATTTTTCATGCATTTATTGATTATTTTGAGCTATAAGACCATGAAATTGAAAAGCATTTGAAATGAACTCTGAAAAGGTTCCAAGTTGGCATGGTGTCATCATTTCACCCACATAGCATGTGTGACAAAGTAGAGAGGGTTACGGCAAAAACTGGATACACTTCGTGTACTAAACGGACAATCTCTTTCGAAGTATCAGGGTTTCATACGGAAAATCGTCTGTTACAAAGGGATTTCATTTTTGTGAACTTATATGAACTCCATTGTTTTTCTGTGTTCAAAATGCACCATTCAAAGCCACATCATCAATTTACAACCCTTTCTGATTTCATTTTTTATTTTTCATGCATTTACTGATTATTTTGAGCTATAAGACCATGAAATTGAAAAGCATTTGAAATGAACTCTGAAAAGGTTCCAAGTTGGCATGGTATCATCATTTCACCCACATAGCATGTGCGAGAAAGTAGAAAGTAGAGAGGGTTACGGTAAAAACTGGATACACTTCGTGTACAAAACGGACAATCTCTTTCGAAGTATCAGGGTTTCATACGTAAACTCGTTTGTTACAAAGGGATTTCAATTTTTTGAACTTATTTGAACTCTATTTTTTTGGTGTCCAAAATGCACCATTCAAACCCACATGATCAATTTACAACCCTTTCTGACTTCATTTGTTATGTTTCATGCATTTACTGATTATTTTGAGCTATAAGACCATGAAATTGAAAACCATTTGAAATGAACTCTGAAAAGGTTCCAAGTTGGCATGGTATCATCATTTCACCCACATAGCATGTGTGAGAAAGTAGAGAGGGTTACGGCAAAAACTGGATACACTTCGTGTACAAAACGGACAATCTCTTTCGAAGTCTCTAGATTTCATACGGAAACTCGTCTGTTACAAAGGGATTTCAATTTTTTTGAACTTATTTGAACTCCATTTGTTTTTCTGTGTTCAAAATGCACCATTCAAAGCCACATCATCAATTTACAACCCTTTCTGACTTCATTTTTTATTTTTCATGCATTTACTGATTATTTTGAGCTTTAAGACCATGAAATGGAAAAGCATTTGAAATAAACTCTGAAAAGGTTCCAAGTTGGCATGGTATCATCATTTCACCCACATAGCATGTGTGAGAAAGTATAGAGGGTTACGGCAAAAACTGGATATACTTCGTGTACAAAATGGACAATCTCTTTGGAAGTATCAGGGTTTCATACGAAAGTTCATCTGTTACAAAGGGATTTCATTTTTTTAAACTTATTTGAACCCCCATGTTTTTCTGTGTTCAAAATGCACCATTCAAAGCCACATCATCAATTTACAATCCTTTCTGACTTCATTTGTTATTTTTCATGCATTTACTGATTATTTTGAGCTATAAGACCATAGAATTAAAAATCATTTGAAATGAACTCTGAAAAGGCTCCAAGTTGGCATGGTATCATCATTTCACCCACATAGCATGTGCGAGAATGTAGAGAGGGTCACGGCAAAAACTAGATACACTTCGTGTACAAAACGGACAATCTTTTTCGAAGTATCAGGGTTTCATACGTAAACTCGTTTGTTACAAAGGGATTTCAATTTTTTGAACTTATTTGAACTCTATTGTTTTTTGGTGTTCAAAATGCACCATTCAAAACCACATGATCAATTTACAACCATTTCTGACTTCATTTGTTATCTTTCATGCATTTACTGATTATTTTGAGCTATAAGACCATGAAATTGAAAAGCATTTGAAATGAACTCTGAAAAGGTTCCAAGTTGGCATGGTATCATCATTTCACCCACATAGAATGTGTGAGAAAGTAGAGAGGGTTACGGCAAAAACTGGATACACTTCGTGTACAAAACGGACAATCTCTTTCGAAGTATCTGGATTTCATACGGAAACTCGTCTGTTACAAAGGGATTTCAATTTATTTGAACTTATATGAACTCCATTGTTTTTCTGTGTTCAAAATGCACCATTCAAAGCCACATCATCAATTTACAACCCTTTCTGACTTCATTTGTTATTTTTCATGCATTTACTGATTATTTTGAGCTATAAGACCATGAAATTGAAAAGCATTTGAAATGAACTCTGAAAAGGTTCCAAGTTGGCATGGTATCATCATTTCACCCACGTAGTATGTGCGAGAAAGTATAGAGGGTTACGGCAAAAACTGGATATACTTCGTGTACAAAATGGACAATCTCTTTCGAAGTATCAGGGTTTCATACGGAAGTTCGTCTGTTACAAAGGGATTTCATTTTTTTAAACTTATTTGAACCCCCTTGTTTTTCTGTGTTCAAAATGCACCATTCAAAGCCACATCATCAATTTACAATCCTTTCTGACTTCATTTGTTATTTTTCATGCGTTTACTGATTATTTTGAGCTATAAGACCATAGAATTAAAAATCATTTGAAATGAACTCTGAAAAGGCTCCAAGTTGGCATGGTATCATCATTTCACCCACATAGCATGTGCGAGAATGTAGAGAGGGTCACGGCAAAAACTAGATACACTTCATGTACAAAACGGACAATCTTTTTCGAAGTATCAGGGTTTCATACGTAAACTCGTTTGTTACAAAGGGATTTCAATTTTTTGAACTTATTTGAACTCTATTGTTTTTTGGTGTTCAAAATGCACCATTCAAACCAACATGATCAATTTACAACCATTTCTGACTTCATTTGTTATCTTTCATGCATTTACTGATTATTTTGAGCTATAAGACCATGAAATTGAAAATCATTTGAAATGAACTCTGAAAAGGTTCCAAGTTGGCATGGTATCATCATTTCACCCACATAGCATGTGTGAGAAAGTAGAGAGGGTTACGGCAAAAACTGGATACACTTCGTGTACAAAACGGACAATCTCTTTCGAAGTATCTGGATTTCATACGGAAACTCGTCTGTCACAAAGGGATTTCAATTTTTTTGAACTTATATGAACTCCATTGTTTTCCTGTGTTCAAAATGCACCATTCAAAGCCACATCATCAATTTACAACCCTTTCTGACTTCATTTGTTATTTTTCACGCATTTACTGATTATTTTGAGCTATAAGACCATGAAATTGAAAAGCATTTGAAATGAACTCTGAAAAGGTTCCAAGTTGGCATGGTATCATCATTTCACCCACGTAGTATGTGCGAGAAAGTAGAGAGGGTTACGGCAAAAACTGGATACACTTCGTGTACAAAACGGACAATCTCTTTCGAAGTATCTGGATTTCATACAGTAACTCGTCTGTTACAAAGGGATTTCAATTTTTTTTGAACTTATTTGAACTCCATTTGTTTTTCTGTGTTCAAAATGCACCATTCAAAGCCACATCATCAATTTATAACCCTTTCTGACTTCATTTGTTATTTTTCATGCATTTACTGATTATTTTGAGCTTTAACACCGTGAAATTGAAAAGCATTTGAAATGAACTCTGAAAAGGTTCCAAGTTGGCATGGTATCATAATTTCACCCACATAGCATGTGTGACAAAGTAGAGAGGGTTACGGCAAAAACTGGATATACTTCGTGTACAAAACGGACAATCTCTTTCGAAATATCAGGGTTTCATACGGAAGTTAGTCTGTTACAAAGGGATTTCATTTTTTTTAACTTATTTGAACCCCCTTGTTTTTCTGTGTTCAAAATGCACCATTCAAAGCCACATCATCAATTTACAACCCTTTCTGACTTCATTTCTTATTTTTCATGCATTTACTGATTATTTTGAGCTTTAACACCATGAAATTGAAAAGCATTTGAAATGAACTCTGAAAAGGTTCCAAGTTGGCATGGTATCATCATTTCACCCACATAGCATGTGCGAGAATGTAGATAGGGTTACGGCAAAAACTAGATATACTTCGTGTACAAAACGGACAATCTTTTTCGTCGTATCAGGGTTTCATATGGAAACTCGTCTGATACAAAGGGATTTCAATTTTTTGAACTTATTTGAACTCCATTGTTTTTCTGTGTTCAAAATGCACCATTCAAAGCCACATCATCAATTTACAACCCTTTCTGACTTCATTTGTTATCTTTCATGCATTTATTGATTATTTTGAGCTATAAGACCATGAAATTGAAAAGCATTTGAAATGAACTCTGAAAAGGTTCCAAGTTGGCATGGTGTCATCATTTCACCCACATAGCCTGTGTGACAAAGTAGAGAGGGTTACGGCAAAAACTGGATACACTTCGTGTACTAAACGGACAATCTCTTTCGAAGTATCAGGGTTTCATACGGAAAATCGTCTGTTACAAAGGGATTTCATTTTTGTGAACTTATATGAACTCCATTGTTTTTCTGTGTTCAAAATGCACCATTCAAAGCCACATCATCAATTTACAACCCTTTCTGATTTCATTTTTTATTTTTCATGCATTTACTGATTATTTTGAGCTATAAGACCATGGAATTGAAAAGCATTTGAAATGAACTCTGAAAAGGTTCCAAGTTGGCATGGTATCATCATTTCACCCACATAGCATGTGCGAGAAAGTAGAAAGTAGAGAGGGTTACGGTAAAAACTGGATACACTTCGTGTACAAAACGGATAATCTCTTTCGAAGTATCAGGGTTTCATACGTAAACTCGTCTGTTACAAAGGGATTTCAATTTTTTGAACTTATTTGAACTCTATTGTTTTTTGGTGTTCAAAATGCACCATTCAAACCCACATGATCAATTTACAAACATTTCTGACTTCATTTGTTATCTTTCATGCATTTACTGATTATTTTGAGCTATAAGACCATGAAATTGAAAAGCATTTGAAATGAACTCTGAAAAGGTTCCAAGTTGGCATGGTATCATCATTTCACCCACATAGCAAGTGTGAGAAAGTAGAGAGGGTTACGGCAAAAACTGGATACACTTCGTGTACAAAACGGACAATCTCTTTCGAAGTATCTGGATTTCATACGGAAACTCGTCTGTTACAAAGGGATTTCAATTCTTTTGAACTTATATGAACTCCATTGTTTTTCTGTGTTCAAAATGCACCATTCAAAGCCACATCATCAATTTACAACCCTTTCTGATTTCATTTTTTATTTTTCATGCATTTACTGATTATTTTGAGCTATAAGACCATGGAATTGAAAAGCATTTGAAATGAACTCTGAAAAGGTTCCAAGTTGGCATGGTATCATCATTTCACCCACATAGCATGTGCGAGAAAGTAGAAAGTAGAGAGGGTTACGGTAAAAACTGGATACACTTCGTGTACAAAACGGATAATCTCTTTCGAAGTATCAGGGTTTCAAACGTAAACTCGTTTGTTACAAAGGGATTTCAATTTTTTGAACTTATTTGAACTCTATTTTTTTTGGTGTTCAAAATGCACTATTCAAACCCACATGATCAATTTACAACCCTTTCTGACTTCATTTGTTATGTTTCATGCATTTACTGATTATTTTGAGCTATAAGACCATGAAATTGAAAAGCATTTGAAATGAACTCTGAAAAGGTTCCAAGTTGGCATGGTATCATCATTTCACCCACATAGCATGTGTGAGAAAGTAGACAGGGTTACGGCAAAAACTGGATACACTTCGTGTACAAAACGGACAATCTCTTTCGAAGTCTCTGGATTTCATATGGAAACTCGTCTGTTACAAAGGGATTTCAATTTTTTTGAACTTATTTGAACTCCATTTGTTTTTCTGTGTTCAAAATGCACCATTCACAGCCACATCATCAATTTACAACCCTTTCTGACATCATTTTTTATTTTTCATGCATTTACTGATTATTTTGAGCTTTAAGACCATGAAATGGAAAAGCATTTGAAATAAACTCTGAAAAGGTTCCAAGTTGGCATGGTATCATCATTTCACCCACATAGCATGTGTGAGAAAGTATAGAGGGTTACGGCAAAAACTGGATATACTTCGTGTACAAAATGGACAATCTCTTTCGAAGTATCAGGGTTTCATACGGAAGTTCATCTGTTACAAAGGGATTTCATTTTTTTAAACTTATTTGAACCCCCTTGTTTTTCTGTGTTCAAAATGCACCATTCAAAGCCACATCATCAATTTACAATCCTTTCTGACTTCATTTGTTATTTTTCATGCGTTTACTGATTATTTTGAACTATAAGACCATAGAATTAAAAATCATTTGAAATGAACTCTGAAAAGGCTCCAAGTTGGCATGGTATCATCATTTCACCCATATAGCATGTGCGAGAATGTAGAGAGGGTCACGGCAAAAACTAGATACACTTCGTGTACAAAACGGACAATCTTTTTCGAAGTATCAGGGTTTCATACGTAAACTCGTTTGTTACAAAGGGATTTCAATTTTTTGAACTTATTTGAACTCTATTGTTTTTTGGTGTTCAAAATGCACCATTCAAACCCACATGATCAATTTACAACCATTTCTGACTTCATTTGTTATCTTTCATGCATTTACTGATTATTTTGAGCTATAAGACAATGAAATTGAAAAGCATTTGAAATGAACTCTGAAAAGGTTCCAAGTTGGCATGGTATCATCATTTCACCCACATAGAATGTGTGAGAAAGTAGAGAGGGTTACGGCAAAAACTGGATACACTTCGTGTACAAAACGGACAATATCTTTCGAAGTATCTGGATTTCATACGGAAACTCGTCTGTTACAAAGGGATTTCAATTTTTTTGAACTTATATGAACTCCATTGTTTTTCTGTGTTCAAAATGCACCATTCAAAGCAACATCATCAATTTACAACCCTTTCTGACTTCATTTGTTTATTTTTCATGCATTTACTGATTATTTTGAGCTATAAGACCATGAAATTGAAAAGCATTTGAAATGAACTCTGAAAAGGTTCCAAGTTAGCATGGTATCATCATTTCACCCACATAGTATGTGCGATAAAGTAGAGAGGGTTACGGCAAAAACTGGATACACTTCGTGTACAAAACGGACAATCTCTTTCGAAGTATCTGGATTTCATA
>NW_021303157.1:93707-98227 GCF_002162155.2 Triticum dicoccoides
TTTTCATGCATTTACTGATTATTTTGAGCTTTAACACCATGAAATTGAAAAGCATTTGAAATGAACTCTGAAAAGGTTCCAAGTTGGCATGGTATCATAATTTCACCCACATAGCATGTGTGACAAAGTAGAGAGGGTTACGGCAAAAACTGGATACACTTCGTGTACAAAACGGACAATCTCTTTCGAAGTCTCTGGATTTCATACGGAAACTCGTCTGTTACAAAGGGATTTCAATTTTTTTGAACTTATTTGAACTCCATTTGTTTTTCTGTGTTCAAAATGCACCATTCAAAGCCACATCATCAATTTACAACCCTTTCTGACTTCATTTTTTATTTTTCATGCATTTACTGATTATTTTGAGCTCTAGGACCATGAAATGGAAAAGCATTTGAAATAAACTCTGAAAAGGTTCCAAGTTGGCATGGTATCATCATTTCACCCACATAGCATGTGTGAGAAAGTATAGAGGGTTACGGCAAAAACTGGATATACTTCGTGTACAAAATGGACAATCTCTTTCGAAGTATCAGGGTTTCATACGGAAGTTCATCTGTTACAAAGGGATTTCATTTTTTTAAACTTATTTGAACCCCTTGTTTTTCTGTGTTCAAAATGCACCATTCAAAGCCACATCATCAATTTACAATCCTTTCTGACTTCATTTGTTATTTTTCATGCGTTTACTGATTATTTTGAGCTATAAGACCATAGAATTAAAAATCATTTGAAATGAACTCTAAAAAGGCTCCAAGTTGGCATGGTATCATCATTTAACCCATATAGCATGTGCGAGAATGTAGAGAGGGTCACGGCAAAAACTAGATACACTTCGTGTACAAAACGGACAATCTTTTTCGAAGTATCAGGGTTTCATACGTAAACTCGTTTGTTAAAAAGGGATTTCAATTTTTTGAACTTATTTGAACTCTATTGTTTTTTGGTGTTCAAAATGCACCATTCAAACCCACATGATCAATTTACAACCATTTCTGACTTCATTTGTTATCTTTCATGCATTTACTGATTATTTTGAGCTATAAGACAATGAAATTGAAAAGCATTTGAAATGATTTCTGAAAAGGTTCCAAGTTGGCATGGTATCATCATTTCACCCACATAGAATGTGTGAGAAAGTAGAGAGGGTTACGGCAAAAACTGGATACACTTCGTGTACAAAACGGACAATCTCTTTCGAAGTATCTGGATTTCATACGGAAACTCGTCTGTTACAAAGGGATTTCAATTTTTTTGAACTTATATGACTCCATTGTTTTTCTGTGTTAAAATGCACCATTCAAAGCCACATCATCAATTTACAACCCTTTCTGACTTCATTTGTTATTTTTCATGCATTTACTGATTATTTTGAGCTATAAGACCATGAAATTGAAAAGCATTTGAAATGAACTCTGAAAAGGTTCCAAGTTGGCATGGTATCATCATTTCACCCACGTAGTATGTGCGAGAAAGTAGAGACGGTTACGGCAAAAACTGGATACACTTCGTGTACAAAACGGACAATCTCTTTCGAAGTATCTGGATTTCATACAGTAACTCGTCTGTTACAAAGGGATTTCAATTTTTTTGAACTTATTTGAACTCCATTTGTTTTTCTGTGTGCAAAATGCACCATTCAAAGCCACATCATCAATTTACAACTCTTTCTGACTTCATTTGTTATTTTTCATGCATTTACTGATTATTTTGAGCTTTAACACCATGAAATTGAAAAGCATTTGAAATGAACTCTGAAAAGGTTCCAAGTTGGCATGGTATCATAATTTCACCCACATAGCATGTGTGACAAAGTAGAGAGGGTTACGGCAAAAACTGGATACACTTCGTGTACAAAACGGACAATCTCTTTCGAAGTCTCTGGATTTCATACGGAAACTCGTCTGTTACAAAGGGATTTCAATTTTTTTGAACTTATTTGAACTCCATTTGTTTTTCTGTGTTCAAAATGCACCATTCAAAGCCACATCATCAATTTACAACCCTTTCTGACTTCAATTGGTTATTTTTCATGCATTTACTGATTATTTTGAGCTTTAAGACCATGAAATGGAAAAGCATTTGAAATGAACTCTGAAAAGGTTCCAAGTTGGCATGGTATCATCATTTCACCCACATAGCATGTGGGAGAAAGTATAGAGGGTTACGGCAAAAACTGGATACACTTCATGTACAAAACGGACAATCTCTTTCGAAGTATCTGGATTTCATACGGAAACTCGTCTGTTACAAAGGGATTTCATTTTTTTAAACTTATTTGAACCCCCTTGTTTTTCTGTGTTCAAAATGCACCATTCAAAGCCACATCATCAATTTACAACCCTTTCTGACTTCATTTGTTATTTTTCATGCGTTTACTGATTATTTTGAGCTTTAACACCATGAAATAGAAAAGCATTTGAAATGAACTCTGAAAAGGTTCCAAGTTGGCATGGTATCATAATTTCACCCACATAGCATGTGTGACAAAGTAGAGAGGGTTACGGCAAAAACTGGATACACTTCGTGTACAAAACGGACAATCTCTTTCGAAGTCTCTGGATTTCATATGGAAACTCGTCTGTTACAAAGGGATTTCAATTTTTTTGAACTTATTTGAACTCCATTTGTTTTTCTGTGTTCAAAATGCACCATTCAAAGCCACATCATCAATTTACAACCCTTTCTGACTTCAATTGGTTATTTTTCATGCATTTACTGATTATTTTGAGCTTTAAGACCATGAAATGGAAAAGCATTTGAAATGAACTCTGAAAAGGTTCCAAGTTGGCATGGTATCATCATTTCACCCACATAGCATGTGTGAGAAAGTATAGAGGGTTACGGCAAAAACTGTATACACTTCATGTACAAAACGGACAATCTCTTTCGAAGTATCTGGATTTCATACGGAAACTCGTCTGTTACAAAGGGATTTCATTTTTTTAAACTTATTTGAACCCCCTTGTTTTTCTGTGTTCAAAATGCACCATTCAAAGCCACATCATCAATTTACAACCCTTTCTGACTTCATTTGTTATTTTTCATGCGTTTACTGATTATTTTGAGCTATAAGACCATAGAACTAAAAATCATTTGAAATGAACTCTGAAAAGGCTCCAAGTTGGCATGGTATCATCATTTCACCCACATAGCATGTGTGAGAATGTAGAGAGGGTCACGGCAAAAACTAGATACACTTCGTGTACAAAACGGACAATCTTTTTCGAAGTATCAGGGTTTCATACGTAAACTCGTTTGTTACAAAGGGATTTCAATTTTTTGAACTTATTTGAACTCTATTGTTTTTTGGTGTTCAAAATGCACCATTCAAACCCACATGATCAATTTACAACCCTTTCTGACTTCATTTTTTATTTTTCATGCATTTACTGATTATTTTGAGCTTTAAGACCATGAAATGGAAAAGCATTTGAAATAAACTCTGAAAAGGTTCCAAGTTGCCATGGTATCATCATTTCACCCACATAGCATGTGTGAGAAAGTATAGAGGGTTTCGGCAAAAACTGGATATACTTCGTGTACAAAATGGACAATCTCTTTCGAAGTATCAGGGTTTCATACGGAAGTTCATCTGTTACAAAGGGATTTCATTTTTTTAAACTTATTTGAACCCCCTTGTTTTTCTGTGTTCAAAATGCACCATTCAAAGCCACATCATCAATTTACAATCCTTTCTGACTTCATTTGTTATTTTTCATGCGTTTACTGATTATTTTGAGCTATAAGACCATAGAATTAAAAATCATTTGAAATGAACTCTGAAAAGGCTCCAAGTTGGCATGGTATCATCATTTCACCCATATAGCATGTGCGAGAATGTAGAGAGGGTCACGGCAAAAACTGGATACACTTCGTGTACAAAACGGACAATCTTTTTCGAAGTATCAGGGTTTCATACGTAAACTCGTTTGTTACAAAGGGATTACAATTTTTTGAACTTATTTGAACTCTATTGTTTTTTGGTGTTCAAAATGCACCATTCAAACCCACATGATCAATTTACAACCATTTCTGACTTCATTTGTTATCTTTCATGCATTTACTGATTATTTTGAGCTATAAGACAATGAAATTGAAAAGCGTTTGAAATGAACTCTGAAAAGGTTCCAAGTTGGCATGGTATCATCATTTCACCCACATAGAATGTGTGAGAAAGTAGAGAGGGTTACGGCAAAAACTGGACACACTTCGTGTACAAAACGGACAATCTCTTTCAAAGTATCTGGATTTCATACGGACACTCGTCTGTTACAAAGGGATTTCAATTTTTTTGAACTTATATGAACTCCATTGTTTTTCTGTGTTCAAAATGCACCATTCAAAGCCACATCATCAATTTACAACCCTTTCTGACTTCATTTGTTATTTTTCATGCATTTACTGATTATTTTGAGCTATAAGACCATGAAATTGAAAAGCATTTGAAATGAACTCTGAAAAGGTTCCAAGTTGGCATGGTATCATCATTTCACCCACGTAGTATGTGCGAGAAAGTA
>NW_021303157.1:99571-108660 GCF_002162155.2 Triticum dicoccoides
CGACCTGCCTCCCTTCGCGGGCGCCGCCTACGGCCAGCTCGCCGTGGGTGTGCTCCGGCGAGCCACCCACCCGCAGCACCCACCGCGCCCCCCTGCTTCCCTCGCTCCTCCTCCTCCCCTGAACCCCCACCACCTCGCCCCGGCCTCGCTTCGTCCGCCCCGACGCACCGTCCTGGCCACCCCCCCTTGCTCGCCGCCGTATGGGCAGCTCCTGCCGGCCCGCGTCGCCGGTGGCGCCCTGCTGCTCCCCCGTCGACGTTTCCCCTCCGGTGGCCGCCCGGCCTTGCCCCGGTCCTCCTCGCCCCGGCGGTTTGGGCGAGTGCCCAGTCGGGCTCGCACCCGCACCCGCAACCGCACCGCCCTGTGCCCGCTAAGGCCCCCGGGCCACTGACTAGGGGGCCCCGCCCCAGAACGTTAAAAAAAAGGGGATAAAAATAATAATAATAATAAAAATAAATAAATAATAAATAATAAAATAAATAAAAAACAATAAATATGATTAATAAAATTAAAATGATTTAATAAAATTACTAATTAATTAATTAATTAATTAATTAATTAATTAATTAATCCGATTTAATTAAATTAATTAACTAGTTAAGTGTAATTAAACTATAATTAGATTAACCTAAACCCTAATTAACCTAAATAGAGAATGATAGGTGGGTCCCACTGGACCCACATGTCAGGGTTGACTCAGTCAACCCCTGTTGACTGCTGACGTCAGCATGACATCATGCTGACGTCATAAATACATTTTTTCGAATTAATTAAATAAATAATTAAATTCCAAAATTGTTAAAATCTTTTAAAAATCATATCTTTTAATCCGTAACTCGGATTAAAATATTTTCAACATGAAAGTTGCTCAGAACGACGAGACAATTCCGGATACGCAGTCCGTTCGTCCGCCACACACCCCTAACCTATCGAACTCGCAACTTTTCCCCTCCGGTTCATCAGTCCGAAAACGCGAAACACCGGGAATACTTTCCCGGATGTTTCCCCCCTTCGTCGGTATCACCTACTACCGCGATTGGGCACACCTAGCATCGTTACTTGTCATGTCATGCATCGATATGCATTTGTTTGCATGGTATTCATTGTTTCTTCCCCCTCTTCTCTCCGGTAGACTACGAGACCGACGCTGCTGCTGCCCAGTTCGACTACGGAGTTGACGACCCCTCCTTCTTGCCAGAGCAATCAGGCAAGCCCCCCCCCTTGATCACCAGATATCGCCTATTCTTATCTATACTGCTTGCATTAGAGTAGTGTAGCATGTTACTGCTTTCCGTTGATCCTATTCTGATGCATAGCCTGACATTGTTGCTACACCTGTTGATACCTTACCTGCAATCCTAAATGCTTAGTATAGGATGCTAGTTTATCATTGTTGGCCCTACCTTCGTGTCAGTCTGCCTTGCTATAATATTGGGCCGTGATCACTCGGGAGGTGATCACGGGTATATACTATACATACATACATACTATACAGATGGTGACTAAAGACGGGTCAGCTCGAAGAGTACCCGCGAGTGATTCACGGATTGGGGGCTGAAAGGACCTTTGTCCCGACGGCCCTCTGTGTGAATCTTTGTGGCGGAGCGACAGGGCAGGTTGAGACCGCCTAGGTGAGAGGTGGGCCTGGCCCTGGTCGGCGTCCGCGGTTGCTTCATAATAACACGCTTAACGAGATCTTGGTATTTGATCTGAGTCTGGCTACGAGCCTATACGCACTAACCATCTACGTGGGAGTAGTTATGGGTATCCCGACGTCGTGGTATCAGCCGAAGCACTTTAGACGTCAGCGATGGAGCGGCCCGCGCCGAATTGGACTGGAACGCCACTAGGCTAGGTCTGCTTTTGGCCGCGTACGCAACGTGCAGGTGTGCTATGGGCGATGGGCCCAGACCCCTGTGCGCTTAGGTTTAGACCGGCGTGCTGGCCTCTCTGTTGAGCCTAGGTGGGGCTGCGACGTGTTGATCTTCCGAGACTGGGCATGACCCAGGAAAGTGTGTCCGGCCAAATGGGATCGAGCGTGTTGGGTTATGTGGTGCACCCCTGCAGGGAAGTTAATCTATTCGAATAGCCGTGATCTTCGGTAACAGGACGACTTGGAGTTGTACCTTGACCTTATGACAACTAGAACCGGATACTTAATAAAACACACCCTTCCAAGTGCCAGATACAACCGGTGGTCGCTCTACCTCAGGGATATGAGGAGGGGATCGCCGGGTAGGATTATGCTATGAGATGTTACTTGGAGATGCTACTTGGAGGACGTCGACCTACCCTCTTCTGCCTGTTGCAAGACGAAGGTGACCAGAAGCGTAGTCTTCGATAAGATTAGCTATCCCCCTCTTATTCTGGCATTCTGCAGTTCAGTCCACTGATATGGCCCTTTACACATATACCCATGCATATGTAGTGTAGTTCCTTGCTTGCGAGTACTTTGGATGAGTACTCACGGTTGCTTTCTCCCCCCTTTTTCCCCTTTCCTTTCTTTCTGGTTGTCGCAACCAGATGCTGGAGTCCAGGAGCCAGGAGCCAGCGTCGACGACGACCCCTATTACACCGGAGGTGCCTACTACTATGTGCTGCCCGCTGACGACGACCTGGAGTAGTTTAGGAGGATCCCAGGCAGGAGGCCTGGGCCTCTTTCGATCTGTATCCCAGTTTGTGCTAGCCTTCTTAAGGCAAACTTGTTTAACTTATGTCTGTACTCAGATATTGTTGCTTCCGCTGACTCGTCTATGATCGAGCACTTGTATTCGAGCCCTCGAGGCCCCTGGCTTGTATTATGATGCTTGTAAGACTTATTTATGTTTTAGAGTTGTGTTGTGATATCTTCCCGTGAGTCCCTGATCTTAATCGTACACATTTGCGTGCATGATTAGTGTACGATTGAATCGGGGGCGTCACAAGTTGGTATCAGAGCCGACTGCCTGTAGGAATCCCCCTTCCACACTCCTTGGCCGAAGTCGAGTCTAGACATGACAAAAACTTTTACTAACTTGGCTGTGTGCCTTACGGGCCCACGTCGCCATCGGGTGGTACTAGGATCTTTTACTCCTCGACCTTTACTCTGGGACTCTGAACTCTTTTCTACTCGGGTTAAACGAATTTACTAACTCTAACATTAGGATCCCGTTACCACGTTCACCCCGAAGTTGGATAAGCCATAGTTATTCTGTAGGATAGCATTTTGAATAGTGCCCATGTTGTCATTTGACTCCATTGAAACATCTTTGTTTTCAGATGGAACCCACGAGGCAGGTCGTGCGCCACACTGCGGCCATTGGTGCCTCAGGATCACCTGCTGTGCTAGCTGATATGATGACCTATCTGGGTTATCGCTGGCACCCTGAGTACACCGTCTACGAGGAGTACCAGGACTTTAACCAGGAGTAGTACCGTGCCATCGTCCACCTCTACTCTCGAGAGTATGAGTCCACTACCGTGCTGCACACCGCTCATGGTGTTGGAGTGACCATCGAGATGGCAGTCCACGATGCGGCTCATGCTGCTCTGACACGTCTTCGTGGAGAGTATCAGGCATTGGACACTTCCCCTTTCAGGCACATTCCTATCACATCTGACGTTGGTGCGGAGGGATACTACACTGCCGCCTACTCCACCGTCACCCGAGAGCCCTTCCACCATCAGCGCCTGGTTCTGCATGCTGATGGGCTGGACCGAGCTAACAGAGCTCTTCGCCACGAGTTGTACACCACTCGTCAGCACCTTTACAGGGCTCTGACGCGGTTGCACCCCTTTGTCCGGTCTGGACAGCTGCCGCGTTCTGCGATCTACCCAGCCAGGACCGTGATGCCCCACGGTGTCGGATGGCCAGAGGTGGGAGGCTACTCTCCCGCACTTGGTCCTCTTCTGCCACCTGAGCGTCGGGTTCTACACTAGAGTATCCGCGGCCCCCAGGCCACTGACGTGGAGGACTATCCGTTGCCTCACTACCAGCTGTCAGGTTACAGCTACCTTCACAGTACCTCCTGGGACTGATGTAGTCTTGCTCATTAGTCTTAGATGCACTCGCGAGCCTGCGTGCCGCCTATGATGACTTAATATATGTACTGAACTCTATGTACTGAACTCTATGTCCGACCCCTTTTGTAAGTTATGCCGACTAGCTATGTGGTATCTGTCGTGCTCCTTTCATTATGCATGTTTCATCATGAATGACTCTTGTCTATGCAAATTTCTCAATACTGAACTACCCCTGTTATATATTAACAGGATGGTTAGACCAGCTGGTCGTGGTCGTGGTGGCAACTTCCCACCACCGCCTGAGTACATGGCTGGTATGATCCAACAGCTTGAGATGAATCTCCAGTTCATGGAAAACATGATGGCTCAGTTTCCTCGCCCCAATATGAACCAGCATCCAAACACAACCACTCTGCAGGATTTCATACGCCTCAACCCAAGTGTGTACCGCAGCTCAACCCAGCCGCTGGATGCTGATGACTGGCTCCGTGACATCACCTATGAGATGGAGTCTGCTGATGTAGCCCCTGCCAGCTATGTCACTTTTGCTTCCTTCTTCCTGAAGGGACCCGCAGCGCAATGGTGGGACAGCCACAGGCGTACTCTGCCAGTTGGGACAATCATCTCCTGGCCAGACTTTCAGGCTGCCTTCCGTGCCCGCTTCATTCCTCAGGGAATCATGGACAGGAAGAAGCGTGAGTTCCGCAACCTCACCCAAGGCAACAAGACTGTTGAAGCTTATCAGCGGGAGTTTCTGGACTTATCCCGCTATGCTGAAGAAGACATTGCAACTGATGCTCGCAGACAGGAGAAGTTCCGTGAAGGCCTTCAAGCTGACATCAAGCTCACACTTCTAGTGCATGACTTTGCCGATTTCGCCACCTTGGTGAACAAGGCCATCAATGTAGAGACTGGTCTGCAAGAACACCAGAGCTCTCAAAGGCGCAACCGTGGCACGGGCTCATCTTCGGGCCCGCCCTCGCAGAAGCGTAAGATATGGATCCCGAACAGCATGTACCGTCCAACTGCACCTGCCCCAAGGCAGTCTTATGATGCACCTCGTCTGCCGGCTGCTCCAACTAGGCAGCCGAGGCTTCCAGCTCCACCACCCCAAGCTCCTGTTCCTACCCCCGAGAATGGGTTGTGCTTCAGGTGCGGACAACCAGGGCACCGTGCTAGGGAATGCAACCAGAAACAGAATCAACTGGCCCTTCCTGCAACTGGCCGTGGGAACAACCAGGCCCGCAACAACAATGCCAAGTCCTATGGCCGTGTTCATGCCAACCACCTTGATCTGAATGAAGCTCAAGACCAGCCTGCTACTGTGATGGGTACACTCCTCGTAAATTCAGTACCAGCATCCGTTTTATTTGATACAGGTGCATCGCATTCATTCATGTCCGAAGATTTTGCATATAAGCACGATGTTAAATTTGAGCAGATGAACACTTCGGTAGTGGTAAAAACCCCCGCGGGACAATGTCAGACCTCCATGGTTGGCATTGACGTCCCTGTGGAAATCGAAGGGTTGGAGTTTCGTGCCTCGCCCATTATACTGAAGTCGTCTAACATTGACCTCATTCTGGGAATGGATTGGTTAAAGGCGCATACTGCTTCTATCGTTTGCGCCACTAAGACCGTCCATCTGCTACACCCTTCTGATGAAATAATTAGCTACGATGCTCATCTGGTTCGGAATGCCGAGGCCAGACTTTATTCCTTAAACGCATTGAACGCTGCACCACTTGAGGGCATTGAAAACATTCCCGTCGTGCGTGAATTCCTAGACGTCTTTCCTGAAGAACTCCCAGGGATTCCCCCTGCTAGAGCTATCGAATTCGTCATCGACTTGAAACCAGGCACCACTCCTATAGCCAAGCGACCCTACAAGATGCCGCCGCATGAACTCCTTGAGCTTAAGGAGGAAATCGATAAATCTCTTCGAAGTGGTTTCATTCGCCCAAGTTGCTCTCCTTGGGGAGCACCTTCTCTCTTTGTCAAGAAGAAAGATGGGACAAACCGGTTGGTCCAAGACTACCGTCCTATAAACCAAGCTACCATTCAGAATAAGTATCCTCTTCCTCGGATCAATGATCTGTATGATCAATTGGCTGGATCATCAGTGTTCTCTAAACTCGACTTGAGGTTGGGTTACCACCAGATCCGTGTTCGTGAGGAAGATATCCCCAAGACCGCCTTTGTGACTCGTTATGGTTCATACGAGTGCACCGTCATGTCTTTCGGCTTAACCAATGCTCCAGCCACCTTCTCTCGCCTGATGAACTATATATTCATGGATTACCTCGACAAGTTCGTCGTGGTTTATCTAGATGATATTCTGGTATTTTCCAAGAACGAAGAGGAACATGCTGAACATCTTCGCCTCGTGCTGGAAAAGCTAACAGAGAGCATCAACTTTATGCCAAGTTCTCCAAATGTGAATTCTGGCTTCCCGAAGTAACCTATCTTGGGCATGTCATCTCTAAGGATGGTATTGCCGTCAACCCTGAACGAGTTCAGGCTATTCTCGATTGGACTCCTCCGAAGAACGTTAAGCAAGTCAGAAGTTTTCTCGGTCTCGCCAGCTACTGCCGTCGATTCGTCGAGAACTTCTCCAAGATTGCCAGGCCTCTGACTAACCTATTGCATAAGGGCGTCAAGTTCCAATGGACAGATAAATGTCAGGAAAGTTTCCAGGCACTCAAGGACAAGTTAACTTCTGCCCCAGTACTAGCTCCTCCTGATACTAAGAAGGACTTCGTCATTTACTGCGACGCTTCCCGTCAAGGACTAGGCTGTGTCCTAATGCAAGAGCACAAAGTGGTTGCTTATGCCTCTCGGCAATTGCGCCCTCACGAAGAGAACTACCCAGTTCATGACCTCGAACTTGCTGCTGTCATTCATGCGCTAAAACAGTGGCGACATTACCTGCTTGGTAATCGCTGCGAGATCTTCACCGACCACCAAAGTCTGAAGTATCTGTTTACTCAGCCAGACCTGAACCTCCGTCAGCAGAGATGGATGGAGACTGTTGCAGACTTTGATTTGGGTATTTTCTATACACCAGGCAAGGCTAATGTAATGGCTGATGCCTTGAGCCGCAAGTCTTACTGCAACCACCTCCAGTTTCACAAAGTCCAGCCCTCACTTGTTGAAGAATTCAGAAAGCTAAACCTCCATATTGTACCTCCGGGTGCACTCGCTCCCCCTCCTCCGGAGTTCCGCAAGATGAATCTCCGTGTTGTTTCCCAGGGTTCCCTCTATACCCTGGCTGTTGAACCCGATCTCGTGGGCACCATAAAGACAATGCAGGGATTTGACTCTGAAGTCTACAAGATTAAGCAAGACCTCAAAGAAGGAAGTTCCTCATCCTTCACTATTGCTGATGATGGCGCCTTGTACTTCAAAGGCCGCCTAGTGGTGCCGTGTAAGAAGGAAAACCTGAATATGACTCAGGAGGTTATGAAAGAAGCTCATGATACGCCTCTATGTATCCATCCTGGTAGTACAAAGATGTATCAAGACATTCGTCAGAGATTCTGGTGGTCTAACATGAAGCAAGACATTGCTCGTTATGTTGCTGAATGTGACGTTTGCCGTCGTATCAAAGCAGAACATCAAAGACCTGCTGGAACTCTGCAACCTATATCTATTCCTGAATGGAAATGGGACCACGTCGAGATGGACTTCGTTACTGGATTTCCCAAATCGCAAAAGGGTAATGATGCTATTCTTGTCGTCATTGACCGACTTTCTAAGGTTGCACATTTTCTGGCGGTCAAAGAAACGATCACTGCTAGTCAGCTTGCAACTCTCTACATGACCAGAATTGTTTCGCTTCACGGTATTCCACTGGTTATCAGTTCAGACCGTGGCAGTTTATTCACTTCAAGATTCTGGGCAAGTTTCCAAGAAGCTATGGGCACTCATCTGTCTTTCAGCACTGCTTTTCATCCTCAGTCATAAGGGCAAGTTGAACGTGTCAACCAAGTTCTCGAAGACATGCTTCGAGCTTGTGTTATTTCCTTCGGCAAGAAATGGGAGGAATCTCTTCCGTATGCTGAGTTCTCTTATAATAATAACTATCAAGCTAGTCTGAAGATGGCCCCCTTCGAAGTGTTATATGGACGAAAGTGCCGAACCCCTCTGAACTGGTCAGAAACTGGGGAACGTCCACTCTTCGGTCCGGATATTATCCAACATGCCGAAGAACAAGTCCGCATTATTCGCGAGAATCTCAAGACTGCTCAGTCACGCCAAAAGAGTAATTATGACCGTCATCATAAAGACATGGTCTATCAACCTGGCAAAAAGGCCTATCTTCGAGTTACACCAATGAAGGGTGCTCACCGCTTCGGGATCAAGGGCAAGCTAGCTCCTCGCTATATTGGCCCATTCACTATTCTCGAGAGGCGTGGAAAAGTGGCATATCAATTGGAGCTCCCGCCGAACCTTTCTCAGGTTCACGATGTGTTCCATGTGTCGCAACTCCGCCGTTGCTTCAAGGACCCAATCCGAGCTGTGGATCATGAAGTGCTCGAATTGCAACAGGACCTCTCCTATAAAGAGCATCCGGTCCGCATTCTCGACCAAGCTGAACGCCGCACAAGCCAGAAGGCGATCAAGTTCCTCAAGGTCCAGTGGTCGAATCACTCTGAAGACGAAGCCACCTGGGAACGCGAGGATCGCCTGCGTGATGAATACCCCGCGCTGTTTCCTTCTACCTCCTAAAATCTCGGGACGAGATTTCTTGTAGTGGAAGAGATTTGTAACGCCCGGATAATCTTGCTACAGTAATCCCACGCTAATCATGGCACGTCATCCCGATTACTGTTGCTACCCTCGCAATAATTCGAAACCGTTCAAATTCAAAATTCAAATTGATGAAAACAATAAAAGTTTTCAAAATTTAAAATAAAATTGTTCGGTGGTTGACGAATATTACAAAGGTAATTATAGTGCAACAGACATATTTTTATAAAATGGCTAAATGGATTAAATGATTTAAACAGAAAAGAAATAATAAAAGAAAATACAAAATGAAAGAAAAACAGAAAAACAAAAAGAAAAAAAAACAAAAGGAGGGA
>NW_021303157.1:109843-141549 GCF_002162155.2 Triticum dicoccoides
GCCACCACCCCTTGCTCGCCGCCGTATGGGCAGCTCCTGCCGGCCCGCGTCGCCGGTGGCGCCCTGATGCTCCCCCGTCGACGTTTCCCCTCCGGTGGCCGCCCGGCCTTGCCCCGGTCCTCCTCGCCCCGGCGGTTTGGGCGAGTGCCCAGTCGGGCTCGCACCCGCACCCGCAACCGCACCGCCCTGTGCCCGCTAAGGCCCCCGGGCCACTGACTAAGGGGCCCCGCCCCAGAACGTTAAAAAAAAGGGGATAAAAATAATAATAATAATAAAAATAAATAAATAATAAATAATAAAATAAATAAAAAACAATAAATATGATTAATAAAATTAAAATGATTTAATAAAATTATTAATTAATTAATTAATTAATTAAGTTAATTAATCCGATTTAATTAAATTAATTAACTAGTTAAGTGTAATTAAACTGTAATTAGATTAACCTAAACCCTAATTAACCTAAACAGAGAATGACAGGTGGGTCCCACTGGACCCACATGTCAGGGTTGACTCAGTCAACCCCTGTTGACTGCTGACGTCAGCATGACATCATGCTGACATCATAAATACATTTTTTCGAATTAATTAAATAAATAATTAAGTTCCAAAATTGTTAAAATCTTTTAAAAATCATATCTTTTAATCCGTAACTCGGATTAAAATATTTTCAACATGAAAGTTGCTCAGAACGACGAGACGATTCCGGATACGCAGTCCGTTCGTCCGCGACACACCCCTAACCTATCGAACTCGCAACTTTTCCCCTCCGGTTCATCAGTCGGAAAACGCGAAACACCGGGAATACTTTCCCGGATGTTTCCCCCCTTCGTCGGTATCACCTACTACCGCGATTGGGCACACCTAGCATCGTTACTTGTCATGTCATGCATCAATATGCATTTGTTTGCATGGTATTCATTGTTTCTTCCCCCTCTTCTCTCCGGTAGACTACGAGACCGACGCTGCTGCTGCCCAGTTCGACTACGGAGTTGACGACCCCTCCTTCTTGCCAGAGCAATCGGGCAAGCCCCCCCCCCCTTGATCACCAGATATCGCCTATTCTTATCTATACTACTTGCATTAGAGTAGTGTAGCATGTTACTGCTTTTCGTTGATCCTATTCTGATGCATAGCCTGACATTGTTGCTACACCTGTTGATACCTTACCTGCAATCCTAAATGCTTAGTATAGGATGCTAGTTTATCATTGTTGGCCCTACCTTCGTGTCAGTATGCCTTGCTATAATATTGGGCCGTGATCACTCGGGAGGTGATCACGGGTATATACTATACATACATACATACTATACAGATGGTGACTAAAGACGGGTCAGCTCGAAGAGTACCCGCGAGTGATTCACGGATTGGGGGCTGAAAGGACCTTTGTCCCGACGGCCCTCTGTGTGAATCTTTGTGGCGGAGCGACAGGGCAGGTTGAGACCGCCTAGGTGAGAGGTGGGCCTGGCCCTGGTCGGCGTCCGCGGTTGCTTCAGAATAACACGCTTAACGAGATCTTGGTATTTGATCTGAGTCTGGCTACGAGCCTATACGCACTAACCATCTACGTGGGAGTAGTTATGGGTATCCCGACGTCGTGGTATCAGCCGAAGCACTTCAGACGTCAGCGACGGAGCGGTGCGCGCCGAATTGGACTGGAACGCCACTAGGCTAGGTCTGCTTTCGGCCGCGTACGCAACGTGCAGGTGTGCTATGGGCGATGGGCCCAGACCCCTGTGCGCTTAGGTTTAGACCGGCGTGCTGGCCTCTCTGTTGAGCCTAGGTGGGGCTGCGACGTGTTGATCTTCCGAGGCCGGGCATGACCCAGGAAAGTGTGTCCGGCCAAATGGGATCGAGCGTGTTGGGTTATGTGGTGCACCCCTGCAGGGAAGTTAATCTATTCGAATAGCCGTGATCTTCGGTAACAGGACGACTTGGAGTTGTACGTTGACCTTATGACAACTAGAACCGGATACTTAATAAAACACACCCTTCCAAGTGCCAGATACAACCGGTGGTCGCTCTACCTCAGGGATATGAGGAGGGGATCGCCGGGTAGGATTATGCTATGAGATGTTACTTGGAGATGCTACTTGGAGGACGTCGACCTACCCTCTTCTGCCTGTTGCAAGACGAAGGTGACCAGAAGCGTAGTCTTCGAGAAGATTAGCTATCCCCCTCTTATTCTGGCATTCTGCAGTTCAGTCCACTGATATGGCCCTTTACACATATACCCATGCATATGTAGTGTAGTTCCTTGCTTGCGAGTACTTTGGATGAGTACTCACGGTTGCTTTCTCCCCCCTTTTTCCCCTTTCCTTTCTTTCTGGTTGTCGCAACCAGATGCTGGAGTCCAGGAGCCAGACGCCACCGTCGACGACGACCCCTATTACACCGGAGGTGCCTACTACTACGTGCTGCCCGCTGACGACGACCTGGAGTAGTTTAGGAGGATCCCAGGCAGGAGGCCTGCGCCTCTTTCGATCTGTATCCCAGTTTGTGCTAGCCTTCTTAAGGCAAACTTGTTTAACTTATGTCTGTACTCAGATATTGTTGCTTCCGCTGACTCGTCTATGATCGAGCACTTGTATTCGAGCCCTCGAGGCCCCTGGCTTGTATTATGATGCTTGTAAGACTTATTTATGTTTTAGAGTTGTGTTGTGATATCTTGCCATGAGTCCCTGATCTTAATCGTACACATTTGCGTGCATGATTAGTGTACGATTGAATCGGGGGCGTCACACCACATCATCAATTTACAACCCTTTCTGACTTCATTTCTTACTTTTCATGCATTTACTGATTATTTTGAGCTTTAACACCATGAAATTGAAAAGCATTTGAAATGAACTCTGAAAAGGTTCCAAGTTGGCATGGTATCATAATTTCACCCACATAGCATGTGTGACAAAGTAGAGAGGGTTACGGCAAAAACTGGATACACTTCGTGTACAAAACGGACAATCTCTTTCGAAGTCTCTGGATTTCATACGGAAACTCGTCTGTTACAAAGGGATTTCAATTTTTTTGAACTTATTTGAACTCCATTTGTTTTTCTGTGTTCAAAATGCACCATTCAAAGCCACATCATCAATTTACAACCCTTTCTGACTTCAATTGGTTATTTTTCATGCATTTACTGATTATTTTGAGCTTTAAGACCATGAAATGGAAAAGCATTTGAAATAAACTCTGAAAAGGTTCCAAGTTGGCATGGTGTCATCATTTCACCCACATAGCATGTGTGAGAAAGTATAGAGGGTTACGGCAAAAACTGGATATACTTCGTGTACAAAATGGACAATCTCTTTCGAAGTATCAGGGTTTCATACGGAAGTTCGTTTGTTACAAAGGGATTTCATTTTTTTAAACTTATTTGAACCCCCTTGTTTTTCTGTGTTCAAAATGCACCATTCAAAGCCACATCATCAATTTACAACCCTTTCTGACTTCATTTGTTATTTTTCATGCGTTTACTGATTATTTTGAGCTATAAGACCATAGAATTAAAAATCATTTGAAATGAACTCTGAAAAGGCTCCAAGTTGGCATGGTATCATCATTTCACCCACATAGCATGTGCGAGAATGTAGAGAGGGTCACGGAAAAAACTAGATACACTTCGTGTACAAAACGGACAATCTTTTTCGAAGTATCAGGGTTTCATACGTAAACTCGTTTGTTACAAAGGGATTTCAATTTTTTGAACTTATTTGAACTCTATTGTTTTTTGGTGTTCAAAATGCACCATTCAAACCCACATGATCAATTTACAACCATTTCTGACTTCATTTGTTATCTTTCATGCATTTACTGATTATTTTGAGCTATAAGACCATGAAATTGAAAAGCATTTGAAATGAACTCTGAAAAGGTTCCAAGTTGGCATGGTATCATCATTTCACCCACATAGCATGTGTGAGAAAGTAGAGAGGGTTACGGCAAAAACTGGATACACTTCGTGTACAAAACGGACAATCTCTTTCGAAGTATCTGGATTTCATACGGAAACTCGTCTGTTACAAAGGGATTTCAATTTTTTTGAACTTATATGAACTCCATTGTTTTTCTGTGTTCAAAATGCACCATTCAAAGCCACATCATCAATTTACAACCCTTTCTGACTTCATTTGTTATTTTTCATGCATTTACTGATTATTTTGAGCTATAAGACCATGAAATTGAAAAGCATTTGAAATGAACTCTGAAAAAGTTCCAAGTTGGCATGGTATCATCACTTCACCCACATAGTATGTGCGAGAAAGTAGAGAGGGTTACGGCAAAAACTGGATACACTTCGTGTACAAAACAGACAATCTCTTTCGAAGTATCTGGATTTCATACAGGAACTCGTCTGTTACAAAGGGATTTCAATTTTTTTGAACTTATTTGAACTCCATTTGTTTTTCTGTGTTCAAAATGCACCATTCAAAGCCACATCATCAATTTACAACCCTTTTTTACTTTATTTGTTATTTTTCATGCATTTACTGATTATTTTGAGCTTTAACACCATGAAATTGAAAAGCATTTGAAATGAACTCTGAAAAGGTTCTAAGTTGGCATGGTATCATCATTTCACCCACATAGCATGTGCGAGAAAGTAGAGAGGGTTACGGCAAAAACTGGATACACTTCATGTACAAAACGGACAATCTCTTTCGAAGTATCTGGATTTCATACGGAAACTCGTCTGTTACAAAGGGATTTCAATTTTTCTGAACTTATTTGAACTCCATTTGTTTTTCTGTGCTCAAAATGCACCATTCAAAGCCTCATCATCAATTTACAACCCTTTCTGAATTCATTTGTTATGTTTCATGCATTTACTGATTATTTTGAGCTATAAGACCATGAAATTGAAAAGCATTTGAAATGAACTCTGAAAAGGTTCCAAGTTGGCATGGTATCATCATTTCACCCACATAGCATGTGCAAGAAAGTAGAGAGGGTTACAGCAAAAACTGGATACACTTCGTGTACAAAACGGACAATCTCTTTCGAAGTATCAGGGTTTCGTACGGAAGTTAGTCTGTTACAAAGGGATTTCATTTTTTTTAAACTTATTTGAACCCCCTGGTTTTTCGGTGTTCAAAATGCACCATTCAAAGCCACATCATCAATTTACAACCCTTTCTGACTTCATTTGTTATTTTTCATGCATTTACTGATTATTTTGAGCTTTAACACCATGAAATTGAAAAGCATTTGAAATGAACTCTGAAAAGGTTCCAAGTTGGCATGGTATCATCATTTCACCCACATAGCATGTGCGAGAATGTAGAGAGGGTTACGGCAAAAACTAGATATACTTCGTGTACAAAACGGACAATCTTTTTCGTCGTATCAGGGTTTCATATGGAAACTCGTCTGTTACAAAGGGATTTCAATTTTTTGAACTTATTTGAACTCCATTGTTTTTTTGTGTTCAAAATGCACCATTCAAAGCCACATCATCAATTTACAACCCTTTCTGACTTCATTTGTTATTTTTCATGCATTTATTGATTATTTTGAGCTATAAGACCATGAAATTGAAAAGCATTTGAAATGAACTCTGAAAAGGTTCCAAGTTGGCATGGTATCATCATTTCACCCACATAGCATGTGCGAGAAAGTAGAGAGGGTTACAGCAAAAATGGATACACTTCGTGTACAAAACGGACAATCTCTTTCGAAGTATCAGGGTTTCATACGGAAACTCGTCTGTTACAAAGGGATTTCATTTTTTTTGAACTTATTTGAACTCCATTGTTTTTCTGTGTTCCAAATGCACCATTTGAAGCCACATCATCAATTTACAACCCTTTCTGACTTCATTTGTTATTTTTCATGCATTTACTGATTATTTTGAGCTATAAGACCATGAAATTGAAAACCATTTGAAATGAACTCTGAAAAGGTTCCAAGTTGTCATGGTATCATCATTTCACCCACATAGCATGTGCTAGAATGTAGAGAGGGTTACGGCAAAAACTAGATACACTTCATGTACAAAACGGACAAGCTTTTTCGATGTATCAGGGTTTCTTATGGAAACTCGCCTGTTACAAAGGGATTTCATTTTTTTGAACTTATTTGAACTCCATTGTTTTTCTGTGTTCAAAATGCACCATTCAAAGCCACATCATCAATTTACAACCCTTTCTCACTTCATTTGTTATTTTTCATGCATTTACTGATTATTTTAAGCTATAAGACCATGAAATTGAAAAGCATTTGAAATGAACACTGAAAAGGTTCCAAGTTGGCATGGTATCATCATTTCACCCACATAGCATGTGTGAAAAAGTAGAGAGGGTTACGGCAAAAACTGGATACACTTCGTGTACAAAACGGACAATCTCTTTCGAAGTATCAGGGTTTCATACGGAAATTCGTCTGTTACAAAGGGATTTCATTTTTGTGAACTTATTTGAACTCCCTTGTTTTTCTGTGTTCAAAATGCACCATTCAAAGCCACATCATCAATTTACAACCCTTTCTGACTTTATTTGTTATTTTTCATGCATTTACTGATTATTTTGAGCTATAAGACCATGAAATTGAAAAGCATTTGAAATAAACTCTGAAAAGGTTCCAAGTTGGCATGGTATCATCATTTCACCCACATAGCATGTGTGAGAAACTAGAGAGGGTTACGACAAAAACTGGATACACTTCGTGTACAAAACGAACAATCTTTTTCGAAGTATCAGGGTTTCATACGTAAATTTGTCTGTTACAAAGGGATTTTATTTTTTTGAACTTATTTGAACTCCCTTGTTTTTATGTGTTCAAAATGCACCATTCAAATCCACATCATCAATTTACAACCCTTTCTGACTTCATTTGTTATATTTCATGCATTTACTGATTATTTTGAGCTATAAGACCATGAAATTGAAAAGCATTTGAAATGAACTCTGAAAAGGTTCCAAGTTGGCATGGTATCATCATTTCACCCACATAGCACGTGCGAGAAACTAGAGAGGGTTACGGCAAAAACTGGATACACTTCGTGTACAAAACGGACAATCTCCTTGGAAGTATCTGGATTTCATACGGAAACTCGTCTGTTACAAAGGGATTTCAATTTTTTTGAACTTATTTAAACTCCCTTGTTTTTTTGTGTTCAAAATGCACCATTCAAATCCACATCATCAATTTACAACCCTTTCTGACTTCATTTGTTATTTTTCATGCATTTACTGATTATTTTGAGCTATAAGACCATGAAATTGAAAAGCATTTGAAATGAACTCTGAAAAGGTTCCAAGTTGGCATGGTATCATCATTTCACCCACATAGCATGTGCGAGAAAGTAGAGAGGGTTACGGCAAAAATTGGATACACTTCGTGTAAAAAATGGACAATCTCTTTCGAAGTATCTGGATTTCATACGGAAACTCGTCTGTTACAAAGGGATTTCAATTTTTTTGAACTTATTTGAACTCCATTTGTTTTTCTGTGTTCAAAATGCACCATTCAAAGCCACATCACAAATTTACAACCCTTTCTGACTTCATTTGTTATTTTTCATGCATTTACTGATTATTTTGAGCTCTAACACCATGAAATTGAAAAGCATTTGAAATGACTACTGAAAAGGTTCCAAGTTGGCATGGTATAATCATTTCACCCACATAGCATGTGTGAGAAAGTATAGAGGGTTACGGCAAAAACTGGATATACTTTGGGTACAAAACGAACAATCTCTTTCGAAGTATCAGGGTTTCATACGGAAGTTCGTCTGTTACAAAGGGATTTCATTTTTTTTAAACTTATTTGAACCCCCTTGTTTTTCTGTGTTCAAAATGCACCATTCAAAGCCACATCATCAATTTACAACCCTTTCTGACTTCATTTATTATTTTTCATGCATTTACTGATTATTTTGAGCTTTAACACCATGAAATTGAAAAGCATTTGAAATGAACTCTGAAAAGGTTCCAAGTTGGCACGGTATCATCATTTCACCCACATAGCATGTGCGAGAATGTAGAGAGGGTTACGACAAAAACTAGATATACTTCGTCTACAAAACGGACAATCTTTTTCGTCATATCAGGGTTTCATATGGAAACTCGTCTGTTACAAAGGGATTTCTATTTTTTGAACTTATTTGAACTCCATTGTTTTTCTGTGCTCAAAATGCACCATTCAAAGCCACATCATCAATTTACAACCCTTTCTGACTTCATTTGTTATTTTTCATGCATTTATTGATTATTTTGAGCTATAAGACCATGAAATTGAAAAGCATTTGAAATGAACTCTGAAAAGGTTCCAAGTCGGCATGGTATCATCATTTCACCCACATAGCATGTGTGACAAAGTAGAGAGGGTTACGGCAAAAACTGGATACACTTCGTATACTAAACGGACAATCTCTTTCGAAGTATCAGGGTTTCATACGGAAATTCGTCTGTTACAAAGGGATTTCATTTTTGTGAACTTATTTGAACTCCCTTGTTTTTCTGTGTTTAAAATGCACCATTCAAAGCCACATCATCAATTTACAACCCTTTCTGACTTCATTTGTTATTTTTCATGCATTTACGGATTATTTTGAGCTATAAGACCTTGAAATTGAAAAGCATTTCAAATGAACTCTCAAAAGGTTCCAAGTTCGCATGGCATCATTATTTCACCCACATAGCATGTGCGAGAAAGTAGAGAGGTTATGGCAAAAACTGGATACACTTCGTGTACAAAACGGACAACTCTTTCAAAGTATCAGGGTTTCATACGTAAACTCGTTTCTTACAAAGGGATTTCAAATTTTTGAACTTCTTTGAACTCTATTGTTTTTTGGTGTTCAAAATGCACCATTCAAACCCACATGATCAATTTACAACCCTTTCTGACTTCATTTGTTATGTTTCATGCATTTACTGATTATTTTGAGCTATAAGACAATGAAATTGAAAAGTATTTGAAATGAACTCTGAAAAGGTTCCAAGTTGTCATGGTATCATCATTTCACCCACATAGCATGTGTGACAAAGTAGAGAGGGTTACGGCAAAAACTGGATACACTTTATGTACAAAACGGACAATCTCTTTCGAAGTATCTGGATTTCATACGGAAACTCGTCTGTTACAAAGGGATTTCAATTTTTTTGAACTTATTTGAACTCCATTTGTTTTTCTGTGTTCAAAATGCACCATTCAAAGCCACATCATCAATTTACAACCCTTTCTGACTTCATTTGTTATTTTTCATGGATTTACTGATTTTTTGAGCTTTAAGACCATGAAATTGAAAAGCATTTGAAATAAACTCTGAAAAGGTTCCAAGTTGGCATGGTATCATCATTTCACCCACATAGCATGTGTGAGAAAGTATAGAGGGTGACGGCAAAAACTGGATATACTTCGTGTACAAAACGTACAATCTATTTCGAAGTATCAGGGTTTCATACGGAAGTTCGTCTGTTACAAAGGGATTTCATTTTTTTTAACTTATTTGAACCACCTTGTTTTTCTGTGTTCAAAATGCACCATTCAAAGCCACATCATCAATTTACAACCCTTTCTGACTTCATTTGTTATTTTTCATGCGTTTACTGATTATTTTGAGCTATAAGACCATAAAATTAAAAATCATTTGAAATGAACTCTGAAAAGGCTCCAAGTTGGCATGGTATCATCATTTCACCCACATAGCATCTGCGAGAATATAGAGAGGGTCACAGCAAAAACTAGATACACTTCGTGTACAAAACGGACAATGTTTTTCGAAGTATCAGGGTTTCATACGTAAACTCGTTTGTTACAAAGGGATTTCAATTTTTTGAACTTATTTGAACTCTATTGTTTTTTGGTGTTCAAAATGCACCATTCAAACCCACATGATCAATTTACAACCCTTTCTGACTTCATTTGTTATGTTTCATGCATTTACTGATTATTTTGAGCTATAAGACCATGAAATTGAAAAGCATTTGAAATGAACTCTGAAAAGGTTCCAAGTTGGCATGGTATCATCATTTCACCCACATAGCATGTGTGAGAAAGCAGAGAGGGTTACGGCAAAAACTGGATACACTTCGTGTACAAAACCGACAATCTCTTTCGAAGTATCTGGATTTCATACGGAAACTCGTCTGTTACAAAGGGATTTCAAGTTTTTGAACTTATATGAACTCCATTGTTTTTCTGTGTTCAAAATGCACCATTCAAAGCCACATCATCAATTTACAACCCTTTCTGACTTCATTTGTTATTTTTCATGTATTTACTGATTATTTTGAGCTATAAGACCATGAAATTGAAAAGCATTTGAAATGAACTCTGAAAAGGTTCCAAGTTGGCATGGTATCATCATTTCACCCACATAGAATGTGCGAGAAAGTAGAGAGGGTTATGGCAAAAACTGGATACACTTCGTGTACAAAACGGACAATCTCTTTCGAAGTATCAGGGTTTCATACAGAAGTTCGTCTGTTACAAAGGGATTTCATTTTTTTTAAACTTATTTGAACCCCCTTGTTTTTCTGTGTTCAAAATGCACCATTCAAAGCCACATCATCAATTTACAACCCTCTCTGACTTCATTTGTTAATTTTCATGCGTTTACTGATTATTTTGAGCTATAAGACCATGAAATTAAAAATCATTTGAAATGAACTCTGAAAAGGTTCCAAGTTGGCATGGTATCATCATTTCACCCACATAGCATGTGCGAGAATGTAGAGAGGGTTACGGCACAAACTAGATACACTTCGTGTACAAAACGGACAATCTTTTTCGTCGTATCAGTGTTTCATATGGAAACTCGTCTGTTACAAAGGGATTTCAATTTTTTGAACTTATTTGAACTCCATTGTTTTCCTGTGTTCAAAATGCACCATTCAAAGCCACATCATCAATTTACAACCCTTTCTGACTTCATTTGTTATTTTTCATGCATTTATTGATTATTTTGAGCTATAAGACCATGAAATTGAAAAGCATTTGAAATGAACTCTGAAAAAGTTCAAAGTTGGCATGGTATCATCATTTCACCCACATAGCATGTGTGACAAAGTAGAGAGGGTTACAGCAAAAACTGGATACACTTCGTGTACTAAACGGACAATCTCTTTCAAAGTATCAGGGTTTCATACAGAAATTCGTCTGTGTCGGGGAAACTGATCCACGAACACCTATGGGACCGGCGGACCGAGCCCCTTTCGGTTCGGCGGGGGGCGGAGGTCGCACGAAGAGCAGATCGAGGCGAAACACACGAGCAGTTTACCCAGCTTCGGAGCTCTCCGGAGAGATAATACTCCTACTGCTGCTTGTCTGATTGTATTGTCCTCTTGCTCAAGAGAGATAAGTGTTTTCCTGGCTTCGAAATGATCCGAACCTTCTGAACCCTCTCTACGTTGTGCATGGGCCTCCTTTTATATACTCAAGGGGTCACCGACAGGTGGCAACGCAGAGAAGGGTAAAAATGTAAAAAGGGGTGCGGTTGGTACAGCTACCTGTACAGTATACTCTACCTAACCCTGACGGCAGGGGACAAGGGCATTAAATGCCCATCTGTGTCGCCCAAACAATGTGGAAAAGGACCTTCAGGGGCGCCACCGCCTGCCACGATGGCGATCTTGTCAGCATCGCATGCCACCGCTTACCGCTGGCTGCATAGCCTTCCACCACGCGTGCCTGGAAAGGCCTCCAGGGCGACACATTGGTGGATGTGCTGGAGCGTGGGCACAGAGCGGCCGCTTGCCGCGGCAATCATCTTGCCGCGGTCGTGGTCTTGTCGTGCCCGGAAGCTTGTCGCTCGCCGAGCCTTGCCGGGACGCGTGGTGCGTCACGGCAAGTTCCTTGAGATGCCTTGGTTGGCCTTCCGGGCAAGCTTCTCTTGCCGGGGCCTTGTCTTCTTTACTTGAGTACTTTGTTCTTGAATGGCATCAAAGGAGCCACGGAGTATCTTGGCGGTCGTCCGGCAAGCCTTGTCGCGGGGTGCTGCAACTACCCGTGCACAAGTTCGGGATACTAGGGTACCCCTATTCTAGTACACCGACAGGAGCCCCCGGGCCTGGGCCACACATGGTGCCGAGCGCTGTTGGGCCAGGCCCAAAACAGGGCACGGGCACACGCGGCCTGGGCCACGCCGTATCTTACTCCGTATCCACCGCGCCCTTCCCCAACGGCACGCGTTGAATGCGGCATCGTGGGAGAGATCGTGGGGGGTTTCTTTATTCAGAAGGGCAAAATGTCCGCCCCCTCCCTCTTTATAAGCAAGGGAAACAGGGGCAGTTCGCCCATCTCGCCGTTTGTTGCTTCAACCCAAAAATCTCCGTCGCAGAGAGCAGCGCTCCGCCCCCCGTCGCCACCAGCACCACGAACGCCGTCGATCTCTTCTGCCACCTCCACCATGGCTCCGAAAGCCGACAAGGGGAAGGGCGTGAAGTCGGCCAAGGCGCAGCGGCTCGCGGCGCTGCGGAAGGAGCGGGCCATCTTCTCCCCTCAGCTCGGTGCTAAGGAGCTGAGGGAGTAGTATTACCTCTTCTGGTCGACGGAGACGCGGGCGCATCCGCGCACGAGGGTACTCCCGGCCGCTGCCTCGGAGCTGGCTCCTAACGGGTACCCTTTCTTCGCGCTGTTCTTCTATTGCGGGCTCTGCCCGCCCTTCTCGGAGTTCTTCTGCGACATTATGAACACCTACGGGCTCCGCCTCCTAGATTTCACCCCCAACACCGTTCTAACCATGGCAGTTTTCGCACATCTGTGCGAAAACTTTGTCGGAGTCCACCCAAACGTAGCCCTCTTCCGCCATTTCTTCATGCCCCGAGTCGAGAGAGGAGAGCCCCTTGCCGGAGGAATCGCCTGGATCTCGAGAGTCGGCAACAAAGAAGCCTATCTGGAGGGGGAGCTTCGCAGCAAATGGGAGGAGTGGAGAGCGGAGTGGAGTTGGATCGTCGAGGAGAACCCGCAGCCGTTCACTGCCGTGCGCCAAGCCCCAATAGTACGCGGCAACGATTGGAGCTACGTGGCCCCGGAAGACGACAGGCTGAAGATCGCCGTCACCCGAATCCTTCGCCTCAGGCTTGCCGGGCTCACTTTAGGCGCCGTTGGCGCAGATTTCCTTCGTCGCCGCATCGCCCCCCTGCAGGAGAGAGGGAGACCCGCTTGGGAGTTCAAGAACTCGGCGGACATCATGAGGTTGTGCCCGGGCCTCAATTTCAACTTCACGGTCCTGGACCTGGATGCGATGCTCCTGGAGCTGTTCAAACGCGATCCTCAGCATCCATTCATGTTGCCGAGGAGCGTCGTTCCGTTGTGCAACAATTCTTCACTCAACCGGATCCGCGCGATGATGCCGTTGTGCGATTCACACGGAATCGCCCCAACTTGGCAAGAGCCTGCGGATGACGTCGTGCGAGTGTTCTTCGACAGTCTGGAGGAAGTGCCGTTCCGTGCCGACGAGGAGAAGAGCCTCACCCGTGAAACTACCGACGCGGAGCTGCAGCGCATCGCCACTAGGACGGAAGAGGCTGCGGCAGCAGCTGCCGCGGGCGAGTTCGGGTTCACCGTGGAGGAGGCAGAGGCAGCAGAGGCGGCAAGCCTTGCCGAGCGCGAGGAGTTTGTCGGCGAGGAAGATCTTGTCGGCCCTGAAGCTGAGCCGAGCGAGCCCGGCGAGGAAGAGCCCGAACCTTCAGACATCTTGCCGCAAGTGGAGCCCCCGGCTGCACCAAGAAGGCGTCTCCGCAGGGCCGGGGACGTAGCGGGGCGGCAGACGGGTCAACAGCCGCCGAGCCGCGCGACACGCTCTACCGCGGCAAGCACCGTTGCCGCGGGAGCGCCTCACGCCGCTGCGGCAATTGGAGTGGGACCTTCCCGGTCCACCGCCACCGCCCCCACCAAGCGGGCAAGGGAGCCCACTCCTCCGCCTCGTCGCACCGGAAGCGAGCCGGACTTCGATCTTTCCGCGCTCAGCTCCGATGATGAAGAGGAAGAGTAAGCTTTCTTGTTGTCCTTGTAGTTCTTCAATCTCGTTGCTTTCATCCTGTATCTGACTTGCTTCGATCTGAATTCATTCCTTTTCAGGAGGCTGGCCCAGAGAGCGGCGAAGAGAGCCAAGGCCTCGGTGATTGTCATCGAAGATGATCCCATCGTGTCAGCGGGGGGCGTGTCTGAGCCCACCTTGACGGACCTGGCAACTACTACCCAAAGCAGCCCCCAGCGTAAGTACAAGGTTTTACTTCTTGCTGACAGGCGCGCATGGGTGCTCTTTTCTCTTATTGATATCTTGATTGTTGGATTTGTGTAGGAGCAGAGCAGCCTCACCAGGAGGGCCCGGAAGTCACTCCCGAAGTGCCATCTGCTTCGACTACACCTCCAAGGGAGGAGTCCCCAGCAAGGGAGCGCTCTCCGGCAAGGGAGAACTCTCTGGCAAGGGCTGGTTCTCCGGCAAGGGACGACGCCAGTGATCCTCCGGCGGTTGAGACCGCGACTGCAGACCCCAGCACAGGTAATCCACTTTGCCTACAAACTTGCCCTTGGATTTTTCTTCTTCTGACTTTCCTTTTGCATACTTTCTTGACTTCTCTCCCTTCTTCGTTCCTCAGATCCATCCGCCACTGAGCCGATGGAAACCGAGGCCGCTGAAGGAGAGGCCGGTGTTGATGAGCCCGCCGGCGAAGAGGCCGCCAAGGCTGCCGCTGCGGAAGCCGGCGAGGAATCTGGCGATCGCACTGATGGCCCCGAGGCTGCAGGAGCGCTAGGCGCTGCACCGACCACCGATCCCTCTGCCGTTGCCGCAGCGCTGGGCTCCGAAGAGCCCCAGCCCGACGCCTACTTGAAGGCCGGCGATGGCGTCTTCATCAAGCTCCCCTGGGCTTCGAGCTCCAGGGCGCCGGTCGAAGGAGAAACCTTTGACGGAGAGGTGCTCGCTTCCGCCGGATTGACGCTGGTTGACGCGCCAAGCAGCAGCGACGAGCCTGAAGAGGAGCGGCTGCTGCGGAAGCTGACGTCGCTCTACCGTGCCCGACAAGCAAAGCTGGCTTCCCGAGAAGCGCTTGTCGCGAGGGCGGGAGTCGATATTGAGAGGCGCGCGGAGGAGCTCCGGGGTCTCAGGCAAGAGGCTCTCCGGTCCCTGGCGGAGGAGCGGGAGCAACTTCTCGAAGATCGGAAAGCTTTCCTCCTCGAGAAGGCTGAAGCTGAAGAGAAGCAATGGCTTGTCACTGAAAGCCTGTTTGCGCGGGAAGGAGAGTTGGCGCAGTGCAAGGTGAACCTTGACATCCACGAGGAGGAGCTCGCCGCGCGGGAGCTAGCGATTGGCGGGGCTCTCAAAGAAGCAAGGGATGCTGCCGCGGCTGCCGAGGCCGCCAAGAAAGAGCTGGAGGCGAAAGTGGTGCAGCTGGAGGCCAACCTCAGGACAAGCGGCGAGGAGCTTGCCGCGCTCAAGCGCGAGCGTGAGAAGGATGCTGCCGCCCACGGTGAGCTGCAAGGTCTTCTCGCGGAGAGGAGAAAGGAGCTCAGCGCCGCCAAGGACTCCAACGCGGATCTCGAGTTGAAGCTGGCTACGCTGACTCAGACGCTGGACGGCGCCAAGGAGCGAGAAGTGACCTTGTCGGAGAAGATCAAGGCCGACGAGGCGCTGCTGGCAAGCATTTCCGTCACCCAGAACTCATTCAGAGAGACTGTGGAGCACTGGACCGAGGGTTTGGTGAATATCGCCGCAGTCATCGACAGGGAGCTGGCGCAGCTGGGGATGGAGGACTTCGGGTATTCTTCCGACGAGCATCTCCAACCCAGCGCCAAGCTCAGCTTGTTCTTCAAGGGCGTGGCGATGGCCCTCCAGCGGCTTCGGGAGAAGATCCCAAAGCAGCTGGCCGACGAGTCGCGCAGGATTTGCGCGGGAGTTCTTCAGAAGGTGCTGGTGAAGGTGGCCTTCTGCAACCCAGGCCTCAACCTCACCAACGTCCTCAGGTCTCTGCCGCCCGACGCCGATCTGGAAGCGCTCAAGGCCCTTGTCGCACCCATTGTGGACAAGGTGAGCGAGATCAAGAGGGTTGAGGGTGGTCGCACAGACTAGGCCGCCCGTTTTATCTTTTTCCTTGTTGCTGCTGATCATGTCATAGGAACAATGTGTTAGAGCTGTGGCAAGTTATCTTGTAATATAACTTTATTTTGGATAATGATCGCTATGTTATTTCCTTTACTAGATCCCTTGCTTTGTATGTTTTTACCCTACGCTTTCAGGGAACTTGTCGGCGCAGGCACCCGAGCCGCGAGCGCTGAGTGCGGGACGTCAGCAGTCTGCTGGCGGTACCGCTCCGACAAGAAAACTTGTCGCGACTAGTTGCAGCACACTTAAGTTTTTGAGCGCACTCGAAACAAAGTAATGGCACAACTAGCTACGAGTTGGTTCCTCCGTGCACAGGTTTTCCATACAAAGCACAGCCGTTCGAGGAAGATAACTTAAAAATTAAAACTAATTGCTCAGATTTTGGCAACTTAGCTTTTCTTTTGTTTGCTTCCCGGCAAGGCAAACCTTCCTTAAACGACGCCTGGCCCACACCGTTATCTTCTCCTCCCCCCCCCGGCAAACTTGTGTGCGAGGGAACCTTCCTTTCCATTGTTTGAGAAAAAGAAAGAAGATAAAATATAGATATGGGGCCTTTCGGCTCGTTGTTGCTTCCCGGGGGTAGGTGCTGCACAAATTGTCAGATAAAGCATGCATATATAAAGTAAAAAGCATGATTTTGACAAGATGTGCGGAGCACATGAGCTTTACTTATGCACGGGGTCTGCGCCCGGCTTTGTACAAAGGATTACATGCAACATCGGCAAGACTTGTACAAAAGGTGGTTGCCGGAACAGGTTCCGGCAACCGCGCCCTACGGGTAAAACTTACGAAGATGCTCAATGTTCCAGGAGTTGCTCACCGGAATGCCATCTTCGGTCTCAAGGCGGACAGCGCCAGGCCTAGTGACTCGTTTCACCCGGTAAGGGCCTTCCCACTTCGGCGTCAACTTGTTGGAATTCTTGGCGGACTGAACGCGCCAAAGAACAAGGTCGCCTTCCTCGAAACTTCTGGCATTAACTTTGCGGCTATGGTAGCGGCGCAAAGCTTGCTGGTATCGAGCAGCTCATACAGCAGCCTGAAGACGGTCCTCCTCAAGGAGCAGTGCGTCATCTTGTCGCAGCTGCTCTTGCTCAAGCTCATCATAAGCGAGCACTCGAGGTGACCCGTATACGAGTTCCGTGGGGAGAACTGCCTCTGCTCCATAGACTAGAGCAAAAGGCGTCTGGCCAGTGGCTCGATTTGGCGTCGTCCTGATCGACCAAAGAACCACCGGCAGCTCCTCGATCCAGTTTCTTCCGCACCTGTGCAGCCTATCGAAAGTCCTGGTCTTGAGCCCACGCAGCACTTCAGCATTTGCCCTCTCCGCTTGACCGTTGCTTCTCGGGTGAGCAACAGAAGCGAAGCAGACCTTGGTGCCAAGATCTTGGACGTACTGCATGAAGGTGCGGCTCGTGAATTGCGTGTTGTTGTCGGTGATGATCCTGTTAGGGATCCCGAAACGGCAAACAATCGACCTGAAGAAATTGACTGCTGACTGTGTTGTCACCTTCCTCATTGGTTCCACTTCCGGCCACTTCGTGAACTTGTCGATTGCAACGTATAAGTACTCGAAGCCCCCGACAGCTCGGGGAAGGGGCCGAGGACCCAGACCGAAAATGGCCATGATAAAGGGATCGTCTGGAGAGCTTGAGCTGGCTGGTGTATCTGCTTGGAATGGAACTGGCATGCTTCACACTTGGTTACTTGTGCAGTTGCATCCTGGAGGGCTGTCGGCCAAAAGAAACCTTGCCGGAATGCTTTGCCGGCAAGTGCTCTTGCGCCAATGTGGTGACCACATATGCCTCCATGTATCTCTGCCAACAGCTTCTGTCCGTCTTCCCGGCAAATACACTTCAATTTCACACCGTTGAGTCTTCTTCTGTACAGTATGTTGTCGACAAACTGGTACATACTTGACTGCCGGGCTACTTTTTCCGCTTCTTCTTGCTCTTCGGGAAGTTCTCCTGTCTGAAGGAAACGGACAATTTGCTGTGCCCATGCTGGAGCTTGTGGCTCGACAACAAGGATTAAAGGCACATCTGCTACTGCGGGAACATCCGCTTCTACGGCGAGAACCTGCGGCTCAGGCGGAGCTTGATGTTCCCCGGCAAGCTTGCCGGAGCAAAACTTGTCGGGAGCGTCTGCTGCGATGGTACGAACCCTAGGGCTCGCCGGAGCAGACTGCTCCTCAGCATCCTTGGCGTTGATCTTGGGGACTTTCTTGGCGGCGGCTTCGGGAAGCTCTGCCGGAAAATAGTCATCAGAAATCAACTTTCTCTTCTTGCTCTGTCCAGTTGATGGTGTCACGGATGGTTGAGTCAGCTTGAGCACAAAGATCCCTGGTTCCACAGGTAACTTAAGTGCGGCGCACTTTGACAGGCCATCAGCAATGTCATTCTGAGCTCTTGGAACATGTTCCATCTGTAGGCCGTCAAAGTGCTCTTCTAGCTTTCTCACTTCATCGACATAAGCTTCCATCAACGGACTTTGATAATTCTTGTTCACTTGGCGGACGACAAGCTGTGAGTCTCCCCTGACAATGAGTTTCTTGATCCTAAGGTCTGCTGCGATCTTGAGACCGGCAAGCAAACCTTCATACTCTGCAGTATTGTTCGTTGCTTGCTCCTTGGGAAAGTGTATCTGGACTACGTACTTGAGGTGCTCTCCGGTGGGTGCGACAAGCAGCACGCCCGCACCGGCGCCTTGCAGCGAGAAGGCACCATCAAAGTACATCAGCCACTCTTTGTTTGCTTCCTTGACGGGAATGCTCGTTTCTGGAATTTCTTCATCTGGTGTTGGCGTCCACTCTGCTATGAACTCTGCCAATGCTCTGCTTTGGATAGTTGAAGTGCTTTGAAACTTGAGGCCAAAGCTTGACAGTTCCAGTGCCCACTCGACAATCCTGCCCGTTGCTTCTGGATTTTGCAGTATCCTCTTCAGCGGAAAACGAGTGACAACTGTGATCTCATGTGCTTGGAAGTAATGGCGCAGCTTTCTCGAGGCCATGAGAAGGCCGAAAAGCAATTTCTGCACAACAGAGTACCTTGATCTAGCCCCCTGCAGAAGGGAACTGACAAAGTAAACTGGTCGCTGCACCATTCTCTTCTGCATCTCCTTATGCGTCTGCGCAGATCCATCTTTGTCGGGACCAGAGCTTGCCGGACAAGAGCCTGCCGGACCAGAGCTTGCCGGACCAGAGCTTGCCGGTGAAGCCCCCTGCTTGTCGCTGGATGCATCTGCCGTGGTTGCTGGCTCATCATCTGCCTCCCTCTCCGCCACTAACGTGGCGCTAACCACCTGATTAGTTGCCGCTATATACAGCAGCAACTTCTCTTGGGGCCTAGGTGCGACAAGTGTTGGAGTAGAGGACAGGTATCTCTTCAAGTCCTTTAGCGCAGCCTCCGCTTCCGGAGTCCATTTCATTGGACCTGCCTTTTTCAATATTTTGAAAAACGGCAGGGCGCGATCAGCAGATCTAGAGATAAACCTGCTGAGAGCAGCCACGCAACCGGCAAGCCTTCGTACATCCTTGACGTGCTTTGGTGCTTCAATCTGCTCAATGGCCTTGATCTTGTTGGGATTGGCTTCAATTCCCCGCTGAGACACAAAGAACCCGAGAAGCTTGCCGGAGGGGACTCCAAACACACACTTCTCGGGGTTCAGTTTGAGGTTGATCTTGCGCAGATTCGCAAAAGTTTCATCTAAATCTTGGATCAGAGTTGCTTTGTCTTTGCTCTTGACCACTATGTCATCCATGGAGGCTTCCACATTTCTGTGCATTTGCGGCTCAAAAGCGTGATGGACAACCCTTGCAAATGTTGAACCAGCATTCTTTAAACCGAAAGGCATCCGTACGAAACAGTACGTGCCACACGGGGTGATGAATGCAGTCTTCTCCTATGGGACCGGCGGAAAGATGCCGGGGAAACTGATCCACGAACACCTATGGGACTGGCGGACCGAGCCCCTTTCGGTTCAGCGGGGGGCGGAGGTCGCACGAAGAGCAGATCGACGGTGTTGGTGGTGCTGGTGGCGACGGGGGGCGGAGCCCTGCTCTCTGCGACGAAGATTTTTGGGTTGAAGCAACAAACGGCGAGATGGGCGAACTGCCCCTGTTTCCCCTACTTATAAAGAGGGAGGGGGCGGACGTTTCGCCCTTCCGAATAAAGAAACCCCCCACGATCTCTCCCACGATGCCACATTCATAGCGTGCCGTTGGGGGAGGGCGCGGTGGATACGGAGTAAGATACGGCGTGGCCCAAGCCGCGTGTGCCCGTGCCCTGTTTTGGGCCTGGCCCAACAGCGCTCGGCACCGTGTGTGGCCCAGGCCCGGGCACTCCTGTCGGTGTACTAGAATAGGGGTACCCTAGTATCCCGAACTTGTGCACGGGCAGTTGCAGCACCCCGCGACAAGGCTTGCCGGATGACCGCCAAGATACCCCGTGGCTCCTTTAAAGCCATTCAAGAACAAAGTACTCAAGTAAAGAAGACAAGGCCCCGGCAAGAGGAGCTTGCCGGGAAGGCCAAACGAGGCATCTCAAGGAACTTGCCGCGACGCACCACGACAAGACCACAACCGCGGCAAGACGCTTGCCGTGGCAAGCGGCCACTCTGTGCCCACGCTCCAGCACATCCACGAACGTGTCGCCCTGGGGGCCTTTCCAGGCACGCGTGGCGGAAAGCTGTGCAGCCAGCGGTAAGCGGTGGCATGCGATGCTGACAAGATCACCATTGTGGCGGGCGGTGGCGCCCCTGACGGTCCTTTTCCACACTGTTTGGGCGACACAGACGGGCATTTAATGCCCTTGTCCCCTGCCGTCAGGGTTAGGTAGAGTATACCGTACAGGTAGCTGTACCAACTGCACCCCTTTTTACATTTTTACCCTTCTCTGCGTTGCCACCTGTCAGTGACCCCTTGAGCATATAAAAGGAGGCCCATGCACAACGTAGAGGGGGTTCAGAAGGTTCGGATCTTGTCATCTCGCCCCCCAGCAGCTTGCACCGCAATGGTGTAGATGCTGAGGAACTCTGACGGGTGCGTCTTGCCATCATACTTCTCCGGTACATCTGGCTTGAAATTCTTCGTGCTGGGCCACTGGACCTGCCGCAGCTCACGAGTGAACGCAGGGCAACCTACCGCGTACGGCAAGTCGCCTGGTTCTCCGGGTGCATGCATGTCAATAGAGGGCCCAGCGCGCTTGTTGGATAGACGTCGCGCTTCTCTTCGGCGCTCGATGCGAGTACGAGCGTCTTCTTGCTGTCTATCGCGAAGAACTTGGCACTGATCGCGACGAGCTCGTGGATCCGACGATGCGGTGGAGTCGTTGTCGAGGTGGATCCGGCAAGTCGGCGATCTTGGCCTTCAGGGTGGAGAGTGCATGGTGGTTGCACCCGCACCAGTTTTGTCGCCACCGGCTCGCGCCTGGCAGTCCTGCCGCCGCAGCGACGTGCTCGGTTGCCGCGGAGTGTCACCGTTGGCGAAGCCGATGAGACTCTGAATGGTGGCCCTCCATTGGTCGATCTTGTCTTCCGCAGGAGGGTAATCTAGGAGCAGTTGAACTCGCGCCAAAGCTTCTGCTGGAGTGGTGGGCGGTAGTGGCGATCGGTGCGAGGAGCGGGATGGTGCTCGGATTCCTAACTATGTTAGAAGGAGCAGTATCCCGTCCAGGCGACCGTGCCTCACTCGTGCCAGCACGTTGGCGTGCATGCTGGTCTTGAGCGCCCCGAGACCCACCAGCTTGATCTTGGTCCAACAAGCGTATGGCACAGCGAATACCATGACGCTGTCGGTCCTGCACCTCCTGAGAGGGGCGCGGCGGATGTGAAGACACCAAGGTTTGTGCAGCCTTGTCCTTGGACCTGGCGGCACCGTGAGCTTCCTCGTCGATGTCTGTTCTTCCACCAGCGTCAACCCCACCACCCGTTTGTTCCGGTGGCGGTGAGATCGACGCGGACGGAGCAGTTGCCTCCGAAGCCTTCTTCTTCGGTGGCATGTCGATGAAGAAAATGAAGATCTAGCTCGTGTGAACGCCGGATCAGGTTCGCACAATCTCGACGCCCCCTACCTGGTGCACCAAAGATGTCGGGGAAACTGATCCACGAACACCTATGGGACCGGCGGACCGAGCCCCTTTCGGTTCGGCGGGGGGCGGAGGTCGCAGGAAGAGCAGATCGAGGCGAAACACACGAGCAATTTACCCAGCTTCGAAGCTCTCTGGAGAGATAATACTCCTACTGCTGCTTGTCTGATTGTATTGTCCTCTTGCTCAAGAGAGCTAAGTGTTTTCCTGGCTTCGAAATGATCCGAACCTTCTGAACCCCCTCTACGTTGTGCATGGGCCTCCTTTTATATGCTCAAGGGGTCACCGACAGGTGGCAACCCAGAGAAGGGTAAAAATGTAAAAAGGGGTGCGGTTGGTACAACTACCTGTATAGTATACTCTACCTAACCCTGACGGCAGGTGACAAGGGCATTAAATGTCCGTCTGTGTCGCCCAAACAGTGTGGAAAAGGACCGTCAGGGGCGCCACCGCCTGCCACGATGGCGATCTTGTCAGCATCGCATGCCACCGCTTACCGCTGGCTGCACAGCCTTCCGCCATGCGTGCCTGGAATGGCCCCCAGGGCGACACGTTGGTGGATGTGCTGGAGCGTGGGCACAAAGTGGCCGCATGCCGCGGCAAGCGTCTTGCCGCGGTCGTGGTCTTGTCGTGCCCGGAAGCTTGTCCCTCGCCGAGCCTTGCCGGGACGCGTGGTGCGTCGTGGCAAGTTCCTTGAGATGCCTCGGTTGGCTTTCCCGGCAAGCTCCTCTTGCTGGGGCCTTGTCTTCTTTACTTGAGTACTTTGTTCTTGAATGGCTTCAAAGGAGCCACGGAGTATCTTGGCGGTCGTCCGGCAAGCCTTGTCGCGGGGTGCTGCAACTGCCCATGCACAAGTTCGGGATACTAGGGTACCCCTATTCTAGTACACTGTCAGTCTGTTACAAAGGGATTTCATTTTTGTGAACTTATTTGAACTCCCTTGTTTTTCTGTGTTTAAAATGCACCATTCAAAGCCACATCATCAATTTACAACCCTTTCTGACTTCATTTGTTATTTTTCATGCATTTACTGATTATTTTGAGCTATAAGACCTTGAAATTGAAAAGCATTTGAAATGAACTCTGAAAAGGTTCCAAGTTGGCAAGGCATCATCATTTCACCCACATAGCATGTGCAAGAAAGTAGAGAGGTTACGGCAAAAACTGGATACACTTCGTGTACAAAACGGACAATCTCTTTCGAAGTATCAGGGTTTCATACGGAAACTCGTTTGTTACAAAGGGATTTCAATTTTTTTGAACTTATATGAACTCCATTGTTTTTTTGTGTTCAAAATGCACCATTCAAAGCCACATCATCAATTTACAACCCTTTCTGACTTCATTTGTTATTTTTCATGCATTTACTGATTATTTTGAGCTATAAGACCATGAAATTGAAAAGCATTTAAAATGAACTCTGAAAAGGTTCCAAGTTGGCATGGTATCATCATTTCACCCACATAGCATGTGCGAGAAAGTAGAAGGTAGAGAGGGTTATGGCAAAAACTGGATACACTTCGTGTATAAAACGGACAACTCTTTCAAAGAATCAGGGTTTCATACGTAAACTCGTTTGTTACAAAGGGATTTCAATTTTTTCAACTTATTTGAACTCTATTGTTTTTTGGTGTTCAAAATGCACCATTCAAACCCCCATGATCAATTTACAACCCTTTCTAACTTCATTTGTTATGTTTCATGCATTTACTGATTATTTTGAGCTATAAGACCATGAAATTGAAAAGCATTTGAAATGAACTCTGAAAAGGTTCCAAGTTGGCATGGTATCATCATTTCACCCACATATCATGTGTGAGAAAGTAGAGAGGGTTACGGCAAAAACTGGATACACTTCGTGTACAAAACAGACAATCTCTTTCGAAGTATCTGGATTTCATACGGAAACTCGTCTGTTACAAAGGGATTTCAATTTTTTTGAACTTATTTGAACTCCATTTGTTTTTCTGTGTTCAAAATGCACCATTCAAAGCCACATCATCAATTTACAACCCTTTCTGACTTCATTTGTTATTTTTCGTGCATTTACTGATTATTTTGAGCTATAAGACCTTGAAATTGAAAAGCATTTGAAATGAACGCTTAAAAGGTTCCAAGTTGGCATGGCATCATCATTTCACCCACATAGCATGTGCAAGAAAGTAGAGAGGTTACGACAAAAACTGGATATACTTCGTGTACAAAACGGACAATCTCTTTCGAAGTATCAGGGTTTCATACGGAAACTCGTTTGTTACAAAGGGATTTCAATTTTTTTGAACTTATATGAACTCCATTGTTTTTCTGTGTTCAAAGTGCACCATTCAAAGCCACATCATCAATTTACAACCCTTTCTGACTTCATTTGTTATTTTTCATGCATTTACTGATTATTTTGAGCTATAAGACCATGAAATTGAAAAGCATTTGAAATGAACTCTGAAAAGGTTCCAAGTTGGCATGGTATCATCATTTCACCCACATAGCATGTGCGAGAAAGTGGAAAGTAGAGAAGGTTATGGCAAAAACTGGATACACTTCGTGTACAAAACGGACAACTCTTTCAAAGTATCAGGGTTTCATACGTAAACTCGTTTGTTACAAAGGGATTTCAACTTATTTGAACTCTATTGTTTTTTGGTGTTCAAAATGCACCATTCAAACCCACATGATCAATTTACAACCCTTTCTGACTTCATTTGTTATGTTTCATGCATCTACTGATTATTTTGAGCTATAAGACCATGAAATTGAAAAGCATTTGAAATGAACTCTGAAAAGGTTCCAAGTTGGCATGGTATCATCATTTCACCCACATAGAATGTGTGAGAAAGTAGAGAGGGTTACGGCAAAGACTGGATACACTTCGTGTACAAAACGAAAAATCTCTTTCAAGGTATCTGGATTTCATACGGAAACTCGTCTGTTACAAAGGGATTTCAATTTTTTTGAACTTATTTGAACTCCATTTGTTTTTCTGTGTTCAAAATGCACCATTCAAAGCCACATCATCAATTTACAACCCTTTCTGACTTCATTTGTTATTTTTCATGCATTTACTGATTATTTTGAGCTTTAAGACCATGAAATTGAAAAGCATTTGAAATAAACTCTGAAAAGGTTCAAAGTTGGCATGGTATCATCATTTCACCCACATAGCATGTGTGAGAAAGTATAGAGGCTTACGGCAAAAACTGGATATACTTCGTGTACAAAACGGACAATCTCTTTCGAAGTATCAGGGTTTCATACGGAAGTTCATCTGTTACAAAGGGATTTCATTTTTTTTAACTTATTTGAACCCCCTTGTTTTTCTATGTTCAAAATGCACCATTCAGAGCCACATCATCAATTTACAACCCTTTCTCACTTCATTTGTTATTTTTCATGCGTTTACTGATTATTTTGAGCTATAAGACCATGAAATTAAAAATCATTTGAATTGAACTCTGAAAAGGCTCCAAGTTGGCATGGTATCATCATTTCACCCACATAGCATGTGCGAGAATGTAGAGAGGGTCACGGCAAAAACTTGATACACTTCCTGTACAAAACGGACAAACTTTTTCGAAGAATCAGGGTTTCATACGTAAACTCGTTTGTTACAAAGGGATTTCAATTTTTTGAACTTATTTGAACTGTATTGTTTTTTGGTGTTCAAAATGCACCATTCAAACCCACATGATCAATTTACAACCCTTTCTGACTTCATTTGTTATGTTTCATGCATTTACTGATTATTTTGAGCTATAAGACCATGAAATTGAAAAGCATTTGAAATGAATTCTGAAAAGGTTCCATGTTGGCATGGTATCATCATTTCACCCACATAGCATGTGTGAGAAAGTATAGAGGCTTACGGCAAAAACTGGATATACTTCGTGTACAAAACGGACAATCTCTTTCGAAGTATCAGGGTTTCATACGGAAGTTCATCTGTTACAAAGGGATTTCATTTTTTTTAACTTATTTGAACCCCCTTGTTTTTCTATGTTCAAAATGCACCATTCAGAGCCACATCATCAATTTACAACCCTTTCTGACTTAATTTGTTATTTTTCATGCGTTTACTGATTATTTTGAGCTATAAGACCATGAAATTAAAAATCATTTGAATTGAACTCTGAAAAGGCTCCAAGTTGGCATGGTATCATCATTTCACCCACATAGCATGTGCGAGAATGTAGAGAGGGTCACGGCAAAAACTAGATACACTTCCTGTACAAAACGGACAAACTTTTTCGAAGAATCAGGGTTTCATACGTAAACTCGTTTGTTACAAAGGGATTTCAATTTTTTGAACTTATTTGAGCTGTATTGTTTTTTGGTGTTCAAAATAAACCATTCAAACCCACATGATCAATTTACAACCCTTTCTGACTTCATTTGTTATGTTTCATGCATTTACTGATTATTTTGAGCTATAAGACCATGAAATTGAAAAGCATTTGAAATGAATTCTGAAAAGGTTCCAAGTTGGCATGGTATCATCATTTCACCCACATAGCATGTGTGAGAAAGTATAGAGGCTTACGGCAAAAATTGGATATACTTCGTGTACAAAACGGACAATCTCTTTCGAAGTATCAGGGTTTCATACGGAAGTTCATCTGTTACAAAGGGATTTCATTTTTTTAACTTATTTGAACCCCCTTGTTTTTCTATGTTCAAAATGCACCATTCAGAGCCACATCATCAATTTACAACCCTTTCTGACTTAATTTGTTACTTTTCATGCGTTTACTGATTATTTTGAGCTATAAGACCATGAAATTAAAAATCATTTGAATTGAACTCTGAAAAGGCTCCAAGTTGGCATGGTATCATCATTTCACCCACATAGCATGTGCGAGAATGTAGAGAGGGTCACGGCAAAAACTAGATACACTTCCTGTACAAAACGGACAAACTTTTTCGAAGAATCAGGGTTTCATACGTAAACTCGTTTGTTACAAAGGGATTTCAATTTTTTGAACTTATTTGAACTGTATTGTTTTTTGGTGTTCAAAATGCACCATTCAAACCCACATGATCAATTTACAACCCTTTCTGACTTCATTTGTTATGTTTCATGCATTTACTGATTATTTTGAGCTATAAGATCATGAAATTGAAAAGCATTTGAAATGAATTCTGAAAAGGTTCCAAGTTGGCATGGTATCATCATTTCACCCGCATAGCATGTGTGAGAAAGTATAGAGGCTTACGGCAAAAACTGGATATACTTCGTGTACAAAACGGACAATCTCTTTCGAAGTATCAGGGTTTCATACGGAAGTTCATCTGTTACAAAGGGATTTCATTTTTTTTAACTTATTTGAACCCCCTTGTTTTTCTATGTTCAAAATGCACCATTCAGAGCCACATCATCAATTTACAACCCTTTCTGACTTAATTTGTTATTTTTCATGCGTTTACTGATTATTTTGAGCTATAAGACCATGAAATTAAAAATCATTTGAATTGAACTCTGAAAAGGCTCCAAGTTGGCATGGTATCATCATTTCACCCACATAGAATGTGCGAGAATGTAGAGAGGGTCACGGCAAAAACTAGATACACTTCCTGTACAAAACGGACAAACTTTTTCGAAGAATCAGGGTTTCATACGTAAACTCGTTTGTTACAAAGGGATTTCAATTTTTTGAACTTATTTGAACTGTATTGTTTTTTGGTGTTCAAAATGCACCATTCAAACCCACATGATCAATTTACAACCCTTTATGACTTCATTTGTTATGTTTCATGCATTTACTGATTATTTTGAGCTATAAGACCATGAAATTGAAAAGCATTTGAAATGAATTCTGAAAAGGTTCCAAGTTGGCATGGTATCATCATTTCACCCACATAGCATGTGTGAGAAAGTAGAGAGGGTTACGGAAAAACTGGATACACTTCGTGTACAAAACGGACAATCTCTTTCGAAGTATCTGGATTTCATACAGAAACTCGTCTGTTACAAAGGGATTTCAATTTTTTTGAACTTATATGAACTCCATTGTTTTTCTGTGTTCAAAATGCACCATTCAAAGCCACATCATCAATTTACAACCCTTTCTGACTTCATTTGTTATTTTTCATGCATTTACTGATTATTTTGAGCTTTAAGACCATGAAATTGAAAAGCATTTGAAATAAACTCTGAAAAGGTTCCAAGTTAGCATGGTATCATCATTTCACCTACATAGCATGCGTGAGAAAGTATAGAGGCTTACGGCAAAAACTGGATATACTTCGTGTACAAAACGGACAATCTCTTTCGAAGTATCAGGGTTTCATACGGAAGTTCATCTGTTACAAAGGGATTTCATTTTTTTAACTTATTTGAACCCCCTTGTTTTTCTATGTTCAAAATGCACCATTCAGAGCCACATCATCAATTTACAACCCTTTCTGACTTCATTTGTTATTTTTCATGCGTTTACTGATTTTTTTGAGCTATAAGACCATGAAATTAAAAATCATTTGAATTGAACTCTGAAAAGGCTCCAAGTTGGCATGGTATCATCATTTCACCCACATAGCATGTGCGAGAATGTAGAGAGGGTCACGGCAAAAACTAGATACACTTCCTGTACAAAACGGACAAACTTTTTCGAAGAATCAGGGTTTCATACGTAAACTCGTTTGTTACAAAGGGATTTCAATTTTTTGAACTTATTTGAACTCAATTGTTTTTTGGTGTTCAAAATGCACCATTCAAACCCACATGATCAATTTACAACCCTTTCTGACTTCATTTGTTATGTTTCATGCATTTACTGATTATTTTGAGCTATAAGACCATGAAATTGAAAAGCATTTGAAATGAATTCTGAAAAGGTTCCAAGTTGGCATGGTATCATCATTTCACCCACATAGCATGTGTGAGAAAGTAGAGAGGGTTACGGAAAAACTGGATACACTTCGTGTACAAAAGGGACAATCTCTTTCGAAGTATCTGGATTTCATACGGAAACTCGTCTGTTACAAAGGGATTTCAATTTTTTTGAACTTATATGAACTCCATTGTTTTTCTGTGTTCAAAATGCACCATTCAAAGCCACATCATCAATTTACAACCCTTTCTGACTTCATTTGTTATTTTTCATGCATTTACTGATTATTTTGAGCTATAAGACTATGAAATTGAAAAGCATTTGAAATGAACTCTGAAAAGGTTCCAAGTTGGCATGGTATCATCATTTCACCCACCTAGCATGTGCGAGAAAGTAGAGAGGGTTACGGCAAAAACTGGATACACTTCGTGTACAAAATGGACAATCTCTTTCGAAGTATCTGGATTTCATACGGGAACTCGTCTGTTACAAAGGGATTTCAATTTTTTTGAACTTATTTGAACTCCATTTGTTTTTCTGTGTTCAAAATGCACCATTCAAAGCCACATCATCAATTTACAACCCTTTCTGACTTCATTTGTTATGTTTCATGCATTTACTGATTATTTTGAGCTATAAGACCATGAAATTGAAAAGCATTTGAAATGAATTCTGAAAAGGTTCCAAGTTGGCATGGTATCATCATTTCACCCACATAGCGTGTGTGAGAAAGTAGAGAGGGTTACGGAAAAACTGGATACACTTCGTGTACAAAATGGACAATCTCTTTCGAAGTATCTGGATTTCATACGGAAACTCGTTTGTTACAAAGGGATTTCAATTTTTTTGAACTTATATGAACTCCATTGTTTTTCTATGTTCAAAATGCACCATTCAAAGCCACATCATCAATTTACAACCCTTTCTGACTTCATTTGTGATTTTTCATGCATTTACTGATTATTTTGAGCTATAAGACTATGAAATTGAAAAGCATTTGAGATGAACTCTGAAAAGGTTCCAAGTTGGCATGGTATCATCATTTCACCCACATAGCATGTGCGAGAAAGTAGAGAGGGTTACGGCAAAAACTGGATACACTTCGTGTACAAAATGGACAATCTCTTTCGAAGTATCTGGATTTCATACGGGAACTCATCTGTTACAAAGGGATTTCAATTTTTTTGAACTTATTTGAACTCCATTCGTTTTTCTGTGTTCAAAATGCACCATTCAAAGCCACATCATCAATTTACAACCCTTTCTGACTTCATTTGTTATTTTTCATGCATTTACTGATTATTTTGACCTTTAAGACCATGAAATTGAAAAGCATTTGAAATAAACTCTGAAAAGGTTCCAAGTTGGCATGGTATCATCATTTCACCCACATAGCATGTGTGAGAAAGTATAGAGGCTTACGGCAAAAACTGGATATATTTCGTGTACAAAACGGACAATCTCTTTCGAAGTATCAGGGTTTCATACGGAAGTTCATCTGTTACAAAGGGATTTCATTTTTTTTAACTTATTTGAACCCCCTTGTTTTTCTATGTTCAAAATGCACCATTCATAGCCACATCATCAATTTACAACCCTTTCTGACTTAATTTGTTATTTTTCATGCGTTTACTGATTATTTTGAGCTATAATACCATGAAATTAAAAATCATTTGAATTGAACTCTGAAAAGGCTCCAAGTTGGCATGGTATCATCATTTCACCCACATAGCATGTGCGAGAATGTAGAGAGGGTCACGGCAGAAACTAGATACACTTCCTGTACAAAACGGACAAACTTTTTCGAAGAATCAGGGTTTCATACGTAAACTCATTTGTTACAAAGGGATTTCAATTTTCTGAACTTATTTGAACTCTATTGTTTTTTGGTGTTCAAAATGCACCATTCAAACCCACATGATCAATTTACAACCCTTTCTGACTTCATTTGTTATGTTTCATGCATTTACTGATTATTTTGAGCTATAAGACCATGAAATTGAAAAGCATTTGAAATGAATTCTGAAAAGGTTCCAAGTTGGCATGGTATCATCATTTCACCCACATAGCATATGTGAGAAAGTAGAGAGGGTTACGGAAAAACTGGATACACTTCGTGCACAAAACGGACAATCTCTTTCGAAGTATCTGTATTTCATACGGAAACTCGTCTGTTACAAAGGGATTTCAATTTTTTTGAACTTATATGAACTCCATTGTTTTTCTGTGTTCAAAATGCACCATTCAAAGCCACATCATCAATTTACAACCCTTTCTGACTTCATTTGTTATTTTTCATGCATTTACTGATTATTTTGAGCTATAAGACCATGAAATTGAAAAGCATTTGAAATGAACTCTGAAAAGGTTCCAAGTTGGCATGGTATCATCATTTCACCCACATAGCATGTGCGAGAAAGTAGAGAGGGTTACGGCAAAAACTGGATACACTTCGTGTACAAAATGGACAATCTCTTTCGAAGTATCTGGATTTCATACGGGAACTCGTCTGTTACAAAGGGATTTCAATTTTTTTGAACTTATTTGAACTCCATTTGTTTTTCTGTGTTCAAAATGCACCATTCATAGCCACATCATCAATTTACAACCCTTTCTGACTTAATTTGTTATTTTTCATGCGTTTACTGATTATTTTGAGCTATAATACCATGAAATTAAAAATCATTTGAATTGAACTCTGAAAAGGCTCCAAGTTGGCATGGTATCATCATTTCACCCACATAGCATGTGCGAGAA
>NW_021303157.1:141887-149449 GCF_002162155.2 Triticum dicoccoides
TTCGTGTACAAAATGGACAATCTCTTTCGAAGTATCTGGATTTCATACGGGAACTCGTCTGTTACAAAGGGATTTCAATTTTTTTGAACTTATTTGAACTCCATTTGTTTTTCTGTGTTCAAAATGCACCATTCAAAGCCACATCATCAATTTACAACCATTTCTGACTTCATTTGTTATGTTTCATGCATTTACTGATTATTTTGAGCTATAAGACCATGAAATTGAAAAGCATTTGAAATGAACTCTGAAAAGGTTCCAAGTTGGCATGGTATCATCATTTCACCCACATAGCATGTGCGAGAAAGTAGAGAGGATTACGGCAAAAACTGGATACACTTCGTGTACAAAATGGACAATCTCTTTCGAAGTATCAGGGTTTCATACGGAAACTCGTCTGTTACAAAGGGATTTCAATTTTTTTGAACTTACTTGAAATCCATTGTTTTTCTGTGTTCCAAATGCACCATTTGAAGCCACATCATAAATTTACAACCCTTTCTGACTTCATTTGTTATTTTTCATGCATTTACTGATTATTTTGAGCTATAAGACCATGAAATTGAAAACCATTTGAATGAACTCTGAAAAGGTTCCAAGTTGGCATGGTATCATCATTTCACCCACATAGCATGTTCGAGAATGTAGAGAGGGTTACGGCAAAAACTAGATACACTTCGTGTACAAAACGGACAATCTTTTTCGATGTATCAGGGTTTCATATGGAAACTCGCCTGTTACAAAGGGATTTGATTTTTATTTGAACTTATTTGAACTCCATTGTTTTTCTGTGTTCAAAATGCACCATTCAAAGCCACATCATCAATTTAAAACCCTTTCTGACTTCATTTGTTATTTTTCATGCATTTACTGATTATTTTAAGCTATAAGACCATGAAATTGAAAAGCCTTTGAAATGAACTCTGAAAAGGTTCCAAGTTGGCATGGTATCATCATTTCACCCACATAGCATGTGCGAGAAAGTAGAAAGTAGAGAGGGTTATGACAAAAACTGGATACACTTCGTGTACAAAACGGACAACTCTTTCAAAGTATCACGGTTTCATACGTAAACTCATTTGTTACAAAGGGATTTCAATTTTTTGAACTTATTTGAACTCTATTGTTTTTTGGTGTTCAAAATGCACCATTCAAACCCACATGATCAATTTACAACCCTTTCTGACTTCATTTGTTATGTTTCATGCATTTACTGATTATTTTGAGCTATAAGACCATGAAATTGAAAAGCATTTGAAATGAACTCTGAAAAGGTTCCAAGTTGGCAAGGTATCATCATTTCACCCACATAGCATGTGTGAGAAAGTAGAGAGGGTTACGGCAAAACTGGATACACTTCGTGTACAAAACGGACAATCTCTTTCAAAGTATCTGGATTTCATACGGAAACTCGTCTGTTACAAAGGGATTTCAATTTTTTTTGAACTTATTTGGACTCCATTTGTTTTTTTGTGTTCAAAATGCACCATTCAAAGCCACATCATCAATTTACAACCCTTTCTGACTTCATTTGTTATTTTTCATGCATTTACTGATTATTTTGAGCTTTAGGACCATGAAATTGAAAAGCATTTGAAATAAACTCTGAAAAGGTTCCAAGTTGGCATGGTATCATCATTTCACCCACATAGCATGTGTGAGAAAGTATAGAGGGTTACGGCAAAAACTGGATATACTTCGTGTACAAAACGGACAATCTCTTTCGAAGTATCAGGGTTTCATACGGAAGTTCGTCTGTTACAAAGGGATTTCATTTTTTTAACTTATTCGAACCCCCTTGTTTTTCTATGTTCAAAATGCACCATTCAAAGCCACATCATCAATTTACAACCCTTTCTCACTTCATTTGTTATTTTTCATGCGTTTACTGATTATTTTGAGCTATAAGACAGTGAAATTAAAAATCATTTGAAATGAACTCTGAAAAGGCTACAAGTTGGCATGGTATCATCATTTCACCCACATAGCATGTGCGAGAATGTACAGAGGGTCACGGCAAAAACTAGATACACTTCCTGTACAAAACGGACAAACTTTTTCGAAGAATCAGGGTTTCATACGTAAACTCGTTTGTTACAAAGGGATTTCAATTTTTTGAACTTATTTGAACTCTATTGTTTTTTGGTGTTCAAAATGCACCATTCAAACCCACATGATCAATTTACAACCCTTTCTGACCTCATTTGTTATGTTTCATGCATTCACAAATTATTTTGAGCTATAAGACCATGAAATTGAAAAGCATTTGAAATGAATTCTGAAAAGGTTCCAAGTTGGCATGGTATCATCATTTCACCCACATAGCATGTGTGAGAAAGTAGAGAGGGTTACGGAAAAACTGGATACACTTCGTGTACAAAACGGACAATCTCTTTCGAAGTATCTGGATTTCATATGGAAACTCGTCTGTTACAAAGGGATTTCAATTTTTTTGAACTTATATGAACTCCATTGTTTTTCTGTGTTCAAAATGCACCATTCAAAGCCACATCATCAACTTACAACTCTTTCTGACTTCATTTGTTATTTTTCATGCATTTACTGATTATTTTGAGCTATAAGACCATGAAGTTGGAAAGCATTTGAAATGAACTCTGAAAAGGTTCCAAGTTGGCATGGTATCATCATTTCACCCACATAGCATGTGCGAGAAAGTAGAGAGGGTTACGGCAAAAACTGGATACACTTCGTGTACAAAATGGACAATCTCTTTCGAAGTATCTGGATTTCATACGGTAACTCGTCTGTTACAAAGGGATTTCAATTTTTTTGAACTTATTTGAACTCCATTTGTTTTTCTGTGTTCAAAATGCACCATTCAAAGCCACATCATCAATTTACAACCCTTTCTGACTTCATTTGTTATTTTTCATGCATTTACTGATTATGTTGAGCTATAAGACCATGAAATTGAAAAGCATTTGAAATGAACTCTGAAAAGGTTCCCAGTTGGTATGGTATCATCATTTCACCCACATAGCATGTGCGACAAAGTAGAAAGTAGAGAGGGTTACGGCAAAAACTGGATAAACTTCGTGTACAAAACGGACAACTCTTTCGAAGTATCAGGATTTCATTCGTAAACTCGTTTGTTACAAAGGGATTTCAATTTTTTGAACTTATTTGAACTCTATTGTTTTTCGGTGTTCAAAATGCACCATTCAAACCCACATGATCAATTTACAACCCTTTCTGACTTCATTTGTTATGTTTCATGCATTTACTGATTATTTTGAGCTATAAGACCATGAAATTGAAAAGCATTTGAAATGAACTCTGAAAAGGTTCCAAGTTGGCATGGTATCATCATTTCACCCACATAGCATGTGCGAGAAAGTAGACAGGATTACGGCAAAAACTGGATACACTTCGTGTACAAAACGGACAATCTCTTTCGAAGTATCAGGGTTTCATACGGAAACTCGTCTGTTACAAAGGGATTTCAATTTTTTTGAACTTATTTGAAATCCATTGTTTTTCTGTGTTCCAAATGCACCATTTGAAGCCACATCATCAATTTACAACCCTTTCTGACTTCATTTGTTATTTTTCATGCATTTACTGATTATTTTGAGCTATAAGACTATGAAATTGAAAAGCATTTGAAATGAACTCTGAAAAGGTTCCAAGTTGGCATGGTATCATCATTTCACCCACATAGCATGTGCGAGAAAGTAGAGAGGGTTACGGCAAAAACTGGATACACTTCGTGTACAAAATGGACAATCTCTTTCGAAGTATCTGGATTTCATACGGGAACTCGTCTGTTACAAAGGGATTTCAATTTTTTTGAACTTATTTGAACTCCATTTGTTTTTCTGTGTTCAAAATGCACCATTCAAAGCCACATCATCAATTTACATCCCTTTCTGACTTCATTTGTTATTTTTCATGCATTTACTGATTATGTTGAGCTATAAGACCATGAAATTGAAAAGCATTTGAAATGAACTCTGAAAAGGTTCCCAGTTGGTATGGTATCATCATTTCACCCACATAGCATGTGCGACAAAGTAGAAACTAGAGAGGGTTACGGCAAAAACTGGATAAACTTCGTGTACAAAACGGACAACTCTTTCGAAGTATCAGGATTTCATTCGTAAACTCGTTTGTTACAAAGGGATTTCAATTTTTTGAACTTATTTGAACTCTATTGTTTTTCGGTGTTCAAAATGCACCATTCAAACCCACATGATCAATTTACAACCCTTTCTGACTTCATTTGTTATGTTTCATGCATTTACTGATTATTTTGAGCTATAAGACCATGAAATTGAAAAGCATTTGAAATGAACTCTGAAAAGGTTCCAAGTTGGCATGGTATCATCATTTCACCCACATAGCATGTGCGAGAAAGTAGAGAGGATTACGGCAAAAACTGGATACACTTCGTGTACAAAACGGACAATCTCTTTCGAAGTATCAGGGTTTCATACGGAAACTCGTCTGTTACAAAGAGATTTCAATTTTTTGAACTTATTTGAAATCCATTGTTTTTCTGTGTTCCAAATGCACCATTTGAAGCCACATCATCAATTTACAACTCTTTCTGACTTCATTTCTTATTTTTCATGCATTTCCTGATTATTTTGAGCTATAAGACGATGAAATTGAAAACCATTTGAATGAACTCTGAAAAGGTTCCAAGTTGGCATGGTATCATCATTTCACCCTGTGACGCCCCCGATTCAATCGTACAGTAATCATGCACGCAAACGTGTACGATCAAGATCAGGGACTCACGGGAAGATATCACAACACAACTCTAAAACATAAATAAGTCATACAAGCATCATAATACAAGCCAGGGGCCTCGAGGGCTCGAATACAAGTGCTCGATCATAGACGAGTCAGCGGAAGCAACAATATCTGAGTACAGACATAAGTTAAACAAGTTTGCCTTAAGAAGGCTAGCACAAACTAGGATACAGATCGAAAAGAGGTGCATGCCTCCTGCCTGGGATCCTCCTAACTACTCCTGGACGTCGTCTGCCGGCTGCACGTAGTAGTAGGCACCTCCGGTGTAGTAGGGGTCGTCGTCGACGGTGGCGTCTGGCTCCTGGACTCCAACATCTGGTTGCGACAACCAGAAAGAAAGGAAAGGGGGAAAAAGGGGGGAGAAAGCAACCGTGAGTACTCGTCCAAAGTACTCGCAAGCAAGGAACTACACTACATATGCATGGGTATATGTGTAAGGAGGCCATATCGGTGGACTGAACTGCAGAATGCCAGAATAAAAGGGGGATAGCTAGTCCTATCGAAGACTACGCTTCTGGCAGCCTCCATGTCGCAGCACGTAGAAGAGAGTAGATTGAAGTCCTCCAAGTAGCATCTCCAAATAGCATCTCCAGTAGCATCGCATAGCATAACCCTACCCGGCGATCCCCTCCTCATATCCCTGAGGTAGAGCGACCACCGGTTGTATCTGGCACTTGGAAGGGTGTGTTTTATTAAGTATCCGGTTCTAGTTGTCATAAGGTCAAGGTACAACTCCAAGTTGTCCTGTTATCGAAGATCACAGCTATTCGAATAGATTAACTTCCCTGCAGGGGTGCACCAACTTACCCAACACGCTTGATCCCATTTGGCCGGACACACTTTCCTGGGTCATGCCCGGCCACGGAAGATCAACACGTCGCAGCCCCACCTAGGCAAAACAGAGAGGCCAGCACGCCGGTCTAAACCTAAGCGCACGGGGGTCTGGGCCCATCGCCCATAGCACACCTGCACGTTGCGAGGGCGGCCGAAAGCAGACCTAGCCTAGTGGCGTTCCAGTCCAATTCGGCGCGCGCCGCTCCGTCGCTGACGTCTGAAGTGCTTCGGCTGATACCGCGACGTCGGGATACCCATAACTACTCCCACGTAGATGGTTAGTGCGTATAGGCTCGTAGCCAACTCAGATCAAATACCAAGATCTCGTTAAGCGTGTTAAATATCCGCGGACGCCGAACAGGGCCAGGCCCACCTCTCTCCTAGGCGGTCTCAACCTGCCCTGTCGCTCCGCCACAAAGATCCACACAGAGGGCCGTCGGGACAAAGGTCCCTTCAGCCCCCAATCCGTGAATCACTCGCGGGTACTCTTCGAGCTGACCCGACTTTAGTCACCATCTGTATAGTATGTATGTATGTATAGTATATACCCATGATCACCTCCCGAGTGATCACGGCCCAATAGTATAGCAAGGCAGACTGACAAGAATGTAGGGCCAATGATGATAAACTAGCATCCTATACTAAGCATTTAGGATTGCAGGTAAGGTATCAACAGGTGTAGCAACAATGTCAGGCTATGCATCAGAATAGGATCAACGGAAAGCAGTAACATGCTACACTACTCTAATGCAAGCAGTATAGAGTAGAATAGGCGATATCTGGTGATCAAGGGGGGGGGGGCTTGCCTGGTTGCTCTGGCAAGAGAGAGAGGGGTCGTCAACTCCGTAGTCGAACTAGGCAGCAGCAGCGTCGGTCTCGTAGTCTACCCGAGAGAAGAGGGGAAGAAACAATGAATACAATGCAAACAAATGCATATCGATGCATGACATGACAAGTAACAATGCTAGGTGGGCCCTAACGTGGTATGAGGTGGTACCGGTTAAGGGGGGAAACATCCGGGAAGTATTCCCGGTGTTTCGCGTTTTTGGACAGATGAACCGGAGGGGGAAAGTTGCGAGTTCGATAGGTTAGGGGTGTGTGGCGGACGAACGGACTGCGTATCCGGAATCGTCTCGTCATTCTGAGCAACTTTCATGTTGAAAATATTTTAATCCGAGTTACGGATTAAAAGATATGATTTTTTAAAGATTTTAGTAATTTCTAGAATTCAATCAACTAATTATTTAATTCGAAAAATGGAATTATGATGTCAGCATGAGGTCATGCTGACGTCAGCAGTCAACAGGGTTGACTTCGTCAACCTGACATGTGGGTCCCGTTCGTTAGTGACTGTTAACTAATTACCCTAGTTTAGTTTAATTAACAGTAGTTAATTAGGTTAATTAGCCATTAGGTTAATTAATCAGGATTAATTAAATTAATTATTTACTTAATTAATTAATTAATTAATTAATTTCATTCATTTTTAATTTTATTAATTATATGTATTTAATCCCCCTATTCCTTTTTCTTTTATTCAAAAACGTTCTGGGGAGGGGCCCCCATGTCATTGGCACTGGGTGCCCAGTCAGCATGGCCGACCGGGTCAACAGGCCGGCTGGGCCCCTAGGGCCCACGGGTCAGTGACCCAGGGGTGGCCCCGGGTCGGCCACGTCGGCGGCCGGTGTTGGGGAGCTCCGGTGGGTGTTCCCGCAGCGGAGGGGCGCCGGACCTCGCCGGAATTTGTCGTCCGGCGGCCAAAATGGGGCGCGGGCGGTGCGTTCGGAAGCGGGAAGGACGGCGCGTCCAATGGTGGCAGTGGCGCGGCCGGACTCGGCCGGAATCGGCGCCGGCGAGCGGCGGAGGCGGCGGGGTGGTTCGGGCCCCGACGGGAGCGCGCTACGGGGGCCGGGGGGGTGCTTGCGCGGCGCGCTGAGCACCACGGGCTC
>NW_021303157.1:150312-157648 GCF_002162155.2 Triticum dicoccoides
GGGGGGGGGTTCCTCCCGCTCCTTTTTGGTTTTATTTTTCTTTTCTTATTTTTCCTTTTCTGTTTTAATTTATTTAAAATACCCAGACACTTTACAAAAATGTGTGCACCCCACCATAATTATCTTTGTAATATTTGATAACCCCCGAACGTTTTAGTTTTAATTTTTGAAAACTTTTGTTGTTTGCCTATGTTTTAAATTTGAATTTGAATCGGGTTTGAATCAACGAGAGTTTAATTACAGTAACGGAGGTGACGTGGCATCATTAGCTTGGGATTACTGTAGCGTGATTATCCGGGCGTCACAATTCTCCTCCACTACAAGAAATCTCGTCCCGAGATTTAAGAGGGGAGTAAGGGGGAAAGTTCTGGTTACGATATTCTAACAGATCTTCTCGAAGAAGTTAATCCCTTTCGTTGATGTCTTCAATTCTTTATTCCGACGCATCATGATAAACTTGTCATCATTTCTTCGGGAACTCCATCGTACTTACGAAAGGATAAGGGGTAGCTCACTACGACATAATGCTTTTGAGGGAACAATCTGGGGTTAACCCATGAATTAGTATAAGATTATCTCTCGAGTTGAACATATGAAATACCTCAAGAGTAAGGTACGAAGGTACCATAAGAGGCTCCAAGCGGATAGATAGTTGCTCGAAGCCCGAACCAGAGTGAGAAAGGGGATCAGAGTAGCGAGAGTAAGTATTGCGTCTGATACCAGAATAGATCACTAGGACAGTGGCCCGTGAATTACATACGAGTCCACGCGCGAGGAATAACCTTGGGAATAGGGGGGTGTACAGGACAGTCAGGTTTCGATCCTGTGGAACTGTGGGTTATGGGCCCACCATGTGGTTTTTTTTATAGGAGCAATGACATCTTTCACGGTCATGATAGCAAGGCATGTCAGAGAGTACCAAGTCAGTTATGTTGGCATCAACGTTGGTACCAAGGGCGAGGGACGAAGAGAACCACTTTCCTGCTCGTTGAACGAGGCGGACCAATAGGCAAGGTTCTCGTCCATCGGTGGCTACCGGAATGTCATCAACAATAGTAACAAGGTCTTACTGACTGAGTTGTACATCGAGGTGTTTGCACAAGCAGTGGATTATTACTGCTTATATCATATAGATCGTAGAAAAGGTTTAAATAAACCAATGGAAGGAAAATATGATCATCAGATTAAACAGAACAATGGAAAGGAAAATATGTTTAAACACATATTTCAAGGGTATATCCTTCCCAAAGACAAGCAGAGCAAGATATCCATGACAGGATATTAAGTAGAAAACCATTTAGGTAAGGGGGAAGGAATCTCATGATATTACCCATACAATGGTGTTAGGATAAGTGATAAATAAAATTTAGCATCGTGCTTCAAATGTTCCTATTGAAAATCGGAGTACCATTGACATGCTTCGAGACAGCATCGACATGGTCTTCAGGTGAAGATCAGACTTTGGAAACACGAAGGATCCATCAGGAATAACTTGTAGAATAAGTCTTACAATTTCCTCATGGATGAATGGATAACCTTGCTGAAAAGGAATCTATAATGATAGGTCCTCCAGCCGGGGGGGGGGTGCTAGGCATGACATCATGTTACCGGGTCATCAAAGGATCATTATCATAACTCTTGGAAAGTTGTCCCAACCATCATATCTGACCGAGATTCATATCCAATTGGTGTCATGATACCTCAGACTCAGGGGGTCCGAGAGGAAAAGGTGCAACACAAATTGGCGAAATGACATTGCAAGATTCTCGAGAAATGAACTATGGGAGCGGGTTACTGAAGCAATAGTTCATCATTAAACCAAGGACGGGATGAAAAGGTGGCTGATGGGCTTAGCGACAATTCATCGAGAATTCCAAACGGATGGATTTCCATGATAATGTGAACAAGAAGAAGTCATTTGTTAGATCAAATGATATAATGGGATATGCTCGAGGAAAACATGCATAATTAAACATTGGTTGAACGTTGCACCCGAAATATGGATAGGGTTGCACGGCCAATGTTAGAATGGTGATTCAATTATCGAAAGACTTAGAATGAACTATCGCCCATTCACTTCAAAGCAATAGGGTTGCTAGAAGTTTTGAATTCACACGTCATAGCTCAATTGTCGGTATTCCGGTTGAAAACAATACGGGGACCAAGGAATGAACGAAGATGGCAAGAAGCATTATGATATCAAGAATTCTTAAGAGGTGGTGAAATTCTCACCACATTCTTGACAAAAAGTGATGGTAATACTTCCGAGGTAAGGAAGATCAACTGCTGGGTAGCAGGGATCTCAAGGTTTACACAAAACACGAACAAGTTGTGTTGAACGGAAGGCAATAAAGTGGTCGATGAGAACAGGAATCATCGAGGGGCAAGGATGGTATTACCCATCATGAATTCAATTGAATTCCTGGAAGAGCTCATAAGGTTGATGATGATCACGACACAATTGTCGAGAGATTTCATGCAGATGTAGTCAATCAGCAACGACATCAAGTCAAAGGAATGATGAAGCAAGAGGTTATTGGAACCACAGTTACGACACAAACTCGAACTCAAGCTTGTTGTTTAAGGTGAAAGGGTATGACGAGGAAAATCGACGTAAGGTTAGTTCATCGTCGAAAATTGGTGCTCTGAGAATAAGGACCAGGTAGCACCGTTAGAATCATCACGACAATGATATAGCCAAACAGGCTAGGAATGGCGTGATCGGGTACAAACTCGTACTTATAGAAGCTTACTGAAGAGTTGTTGAACCGTAGAGCGGACTCGGTTCAGTTATCGGTGTCTTTGAGTGTTCAGTAACACAGAGCCCGCGAAAAATTGGAATCAGTGGGAAGGTAGCACTTGATGAAGAACTCATAAAAAGTTATGCAGTTCCATGATAATCTCGAGATACCAGGGGGTAATACTCGACACAAGATCCAAGTAAAGGTTGTACTGGTGTATTGATCCATAGAAGACAATTGTTTTAACTTGTCCAAGAAATGAGATCAAAGAAGAACAATCATGGTCGGAACCACGGTTGCAAGGGATCAATTCACGGATACCATAGGTTAGTTATCAAGGAAATAGTTATTGTTACAAGAAGCTTTCATGATAGGATATATATCGCGTCCATGGGCATGAACACAAGGTTCAAGGTCGACTCCCACTTCTCCAATGCATACCCTTTCATTCACTTCTCGCTTTCGATGAAGTTATAGCGTTGAAATTTTATCTGGCAAAATACTAGAAGAGTACGACTCGTGAAAACTTTCGAGTTCACTCATATTAAGGAAGGCATAGGTTCAACCCATCGGGGCATCTTAGAATCATATACAAAAATCTTTAGAAGTAATTAACCCAAGCTCGAAGGCAGAGCATGGTTGAGAAAGCAGACGATACAATTTACCAAAGGCATTATGTATCCGAAAAAAGGCTCACAAGTTTATTGAATATGAAGGGCGTTGTCAGATAAAATCCAACAAAGGATCTGGTGGTCCACAAGGGATCTGACGTGAGCATCCGTACTCAACTAGAGGAAGCAGATTATAGAAACAACTGACTAACTTAATTGTCAAATGCAAAGGAATTATGATTTCCAAATCAAGGGATCAGAAGCAATGCTCTGATTAGGGGTGGACAAGTTGAATAGCCTTAGGGTACAATCAAAGACAATTGGATTGGTCGAGAACCAATTCCAGTAAAAAGAATGGCAGCTCAGCAGGAAAAGTAATTTATAAGGATCAATGATGATTGTGTGTATTCGCAAACATATTGAGTCAACAGACTCAAAATGGTAATGACAAGGAATGTCAATATGACTACGAGACTTATGGGATTATCCATAATGCAAGCAAGCAAGAACTTCAAGAGCCAAAGGCCCCAAAGGATTTTTGGAAGATCGAGTATTATTTCGAAGACTTTTGTGAAACACATGAACAACTGGGGATGAGCGGATACTCGACAAGTGCGAGGATTATTCGAAGGGGTATTCATGTGGCAAGGAACTGCTAGGCAGTAGGCACAAAGTATTCTCAAAACAATAGAGAAAACTTCGGGGTATCTTGTAATAACAAGATCAATGGGGGATGATCGTATGAATGGCAAGTGTAATTAGTTATCCATACGGATTTATCGGTGGTCAGGAATAGCCAAAGTGATGGGCACAAGTCTCGAGAGAACATCAGAGAGTATCTTCAGAATCTTCTGATGTAGCAGGCGATCCTCTGCAATAAGGGTCTCTTCGGGTGGATGCGATCACGAGATCCTAATCTTAGAGTTAGCAAATTCATTTAACCCGAATAGTAGAAAAGAGTTCAGAGTCCCAGAGTAAAGGTCGAGGAGTAAAAGATCCTAGTACCACCCGATGGCGACGTGGGCCCGTAAGGCACACAGCCAAGTTAGTAAAAGTTTTTGTAATGTCTACACTCGACTTCGGCCAAGGAGTGTGGAAGGGGGATTCCTACAGGCAGTCGGCTCTGATACCAACTTGTGACGCCCCCGATTCAATCGTACACTAATCATGCACGCAAACGTGTACGATCAAGATCAGGGACTCACGGGAAGATATCACAACACAACTCTAAAACATAAATAAGTCATACAAGCATCATAATACAAGCCAGGGGCCTCGAGGGCTCGAATACAAGTGCTCGATCATAGACGAGTCAGCGGAAGCAACAATATCTGAGTAGAGACATAAGTTAAACAAGTTTGCCTTAAGAAGGCTAGCACAAACTGGGATACAGATCGAAAAGAGGCGCATGCCTCCTGCCTGGGATCCTCCTAACTACTCCTGGACGTCGTCAGCCGGCTGCACGTAGTATTAGGCACCTCCGGTGTAGTAGGGGTCGTCGTCGACGGTGGCGTCTGGCTCCTGGACTCCAACATCTGGTTGCGACAACCAGAAAGAAAGGAAAGGGGGAAAAGGGGGGGAGAAAGCAACCGTGAGTACTCGTCCAAAGTACTCGCAAGCAAGGAACTACACTACATATGCATGGGTATATGTGTAAGGAGGCCATATCGGTGGACTGAACTGCAGAATGCCAGAATAAAAGGGGGATAGCTAGTCCTATCAAAGACTACGCTTCTGGCAGCCTCCTTCTCGCAGCACGTAGAAGAGAGTAGATTGAAGTCCTCCAAGTAGCATCTCCAAATAGCATCTCCAGTAGCATCGCATAGCATAACCCTACCCGGCGATCCCCTCCTCATATCCCTGAGGTAGAGCGACCACCGGTTGTATCTGGCACTTGGAAGGGTGTGTTTTATTAAGTATCCGGTTCTAGTTGTCATAAGGTCAAGGTACAACTCCAAGTCGTCCTGTTACCGAAGATCACAGCTATTCGAATAGATTAACTTCCCTGCAGGGGTGCACCAACTTACCCAACACGCTTGATCCCATTTGGCCGGACACACTTTCCTGGGTCATGCCCGGCCGCGGAAGATCAACACGTCGCAGCCCCACCTAGGCAAAACAGAGAGGCCAGCACGCCGGTCTAAACCTAAGTGCACAGGGGTCTGGGCCCATCGCCCATAGCACACCTGCACGTTGCGAGGGCGACCGAAAGCAGACCTAGCCTAGTGGCGTTCCAGTCCAATTCGGCGCGCGCCGCTCCGTCGCTGACGTCTGAAGTGCTTCGGCTGATACCAACTCAGATCAAATACCAAGATCTTGTTAAGCGTGTTAAATATCCGCGGACGCCGAACAGGGCCAGGCCCACCTCTCTCCTAGGCGGTCTCAACCTGCCCTGTCGCTCCGCCACAAAGATCCACACAGAGGGCCGTCGGGACAAAGGTCCCTTCAGCCCCCAATCCGTGAATCACTCGCGGGTACTCTTCGAGCTGACCCGACTTTAGTCACCATCTGTATAGTATGTATGTATGTATAGTATATACCCGTGATCACCTCCCGAGTGATCACGGCCCAATAGTATAGCAAGGCAGACTGACAAGAATGTAGGGCCAATGATGATAAACTAGCATCCTATACTAAGCATTTAGGATTGCAGGTAAGGTATCAACAGGTGTAGCAACAATGTCAGGCTATGCATCAGAATAGGATCAACGGAAAGCAGTAACATTCTACACTACTCTAATGCAAGAAGTATAGAGTAGAATAGGCGATATCTGGTGATCAAGGGGGGGCTTGCCTGGTTGCTCTGGCAAGAGAGAGAGGGGCCGTCAACTCCGTAGTCGAACTGGGCAGCAGCAGCGTCGGTCTCGTAGTCTACCCGAGAGAAGAGGGGGAAGAAACAATGAATACAATGCAAACAAATGCATATCGATGCATGACATGACAAGTAATGATGCTAGGTGGGCCCTAACGTGGTATGAGGTGGTACCGGTTAAGGGGGGAAACATCCGGGAAGTATTCCCGGTGTTTCGCGTTTTCGGACAGATGAACCGGAGGGGGAAAGTTGCGAGTTCGATAGGTTAGGGGTGTGTGGAGGACGAACGGACTGCGAATCCGGAATCATCTCGTCGTTCTGAGCAACTTTCATGTTGAAAATATTTTAATCCGAGTTACGGATTAAAAGATATGATTTTTTAAAGATTTTATTAATTTCTGGAATTCAATCAACATATTAGTTAATTCGAAAAATGGAATTATGATGTCAGCATGAGGTCATGCTGACGTCAGCAGTCAACAGGGTTGACTTCGTCAACCTGACATGTGGGTCCCGTTCGTCAGTGACTGTTAACTAATTACCCTAGTTTAGTTTAATTAACAGTAGTTAATTACGTTAATTAGCCATTAGGTTAATTAATCAGGATTAATTAAATTAATTATTTACTTAATTAATTAATTAATCAATTAATTTTATTCATTTTTTATTTTATTAATTATATTTATTTAATCCCCCTATTCCTTTTTCTTTTATTCAAAAACGTTCTGGGGAGGGGCCCCCATGTCATTGGCACTGGGTGCCCAGTCAGCATGGCCGACCGGGTCAACAGGCCGGCCGGGCCCCTAGGGCCCACGGGTCAGTGACCCAGGGGTGGCCCCGGGTCGGCCACGTCGGCGGCCGGTGTTGGGGAGCTCCGGTGGGCGTTCCCGCGGCGGAGGGGCGCCGGACCTCGCCGAAATTTGTCGTCCGGCGACCAAAATGGGGCGCGGGCGGTGCGTTCGGAAGCGGGAAGGACGGCGCGTCCAATGGTGGCAGTGGCGCGGCCGGACTCGGCCGGAATCGGCGCCGGCGAGCGGCGGAGGCGGCGGGGTGGTTTGGGCCCCGACGGGAGCGCGCTACGGGGGCCGGGGGGGTGCTTGCGCGGCGCGCTGAGCACCACGGGCTCGGCCCCGTGACCATTTGGTCACCGGAAGGGCGCCGGCGACGAGATC
>NW_021303157.1:158492-164525 GCF_002162155.2 Triticum dicoccoides
ATTTTTCTTTTCTTATTTTTCCTTTTCTGTTTTAATTTATTTAAAATACCCAGACACTTTACAAAAATGTGTGCACCCCACCATAATTATCTTTGTGATATTTGATAACCCCCGAACGTTTTAGTTTTAATTTTTGAAAACTTTTGTTGTTTGCCTATGTTTTAAATTTGAATTTGAATCGGGTTTGAATCAACGAGAGTTTAATTACAGTAACGGAGGTGACGTGGCATCATTAGCTTGGGATTACTGTAGCGTGATTATCCGGGCGTCACACACCCACATAGCATGTTCGAGAATGTAGAGAGGGTTACGACAAAAACTAGATACACTTCGTGTACAAAACGGACAATCTTTTTCGATGTATCAGGGTTTCATATGGAAACTCGCCTGTTACAAAGGGATTTGATTTTTTTGAACTTATTTGAACTCCATTGTTTTTCTGTGTTCAAAATGCACCTTTCAAAGCCACATCATCAATTTACAACCCTTTCTGACTTCATTTGTTATTTTTCATGCATTTACTGATTATTTTAAGCTATAAGACCATGAAATTGAAAAGCATTTGAAATGAACTCTGAAAAGGTTCCAAGTTGGCATGGTATCATCATTTCACCCACATAGCATGTGCGAGAAAGTAGAAAGTAGAGAGGGTTATGGCAAAAACTGGATACACTTCATGTACAAAACGGACAACTCTTTCAAAGTATCAAGGTTTCATACGTAAACTCGTTTGTTACAAAGGGATTTCAATTTTTTGAACTTATTTGAACTCTATTGTTTTTTGGTGTTCAAAATGCACCATTCAAACCCACATGATCAATTTACAACCCTTTCTGACTTCATTTGTTATGTTTCATGCATTTACTGATTATTTTGAGCTATAAGACCATGAAATTGAAAAGCATTTGAAATGAACTCTGAAAAGGTTCCAACTTGGCATGGTATCATCATTTCACCCACATAGCATGTGTGAGAAAGTAGAGAGGGTTACGGCAAAAACTGGATACACTTCGTGTACAAAACGGACAATCTCTTTCGAAGTATCTGGATTTCATACGGAAACTCGTCTGTTACAAAGGGATTTCAATTTTTTTGAACTTATTTGGACTCCGTTTGTTTTTCTGTGTTCAAAATGCACCATTCAAAGCCACATCATCAATTTACAACCCTTTCTGACTTCATTTGTTATTTTTCATGCATTTACTGATTATTTTGAGCTTTAGGACCATGAAATTGAAAAGCATTTGAAATAAACTCTGAAAAGGTTCCAACTTGGCATGGTATCATCATTTCACCCACATAGCATGTGTGAGAAAGTATAGAGGGTTACAGCAAAAACTGGATATACTTCGTGTACAAAACGGACAATCTCTTTCGAAGTATCAGGGTTTCATACGGAAGTTCGTCTGTTACAAAGGGATTTCATTTTTTTAACTTATTCGAACCCCCTTGTTTTTCTATGTTCAAAATGCACCATTCAAAGCCACATCATCAATTTACAACCCTTTCTCACTTCATTTGTTATTTTTCATGCGTTTACTGATTATTTTGAGCTATAAGACCATGAAATTAAAAATCATTTGAAATGAACTCTGAAAAGGCTCCAAGTTGGCATGGTATCATCATTTCACCCACATAGCATGTGCGAGAATGTAGAGAGGGTCACGGCAAAAACTAGATACACTTCCTGTACAAAACGGACAAACTTTTTCGAAGAATCAGGGTTTCATACGTAAACTCGTTTGTTACAAAGGGATTTCAATTTTTTGAACTTATTTGAACTCTATTGTGTTTTGGTGTTCAAAATGCACCATTCAAACCCAGATGATCAATTTACAACCCTTTCTGACTTCATTTGTTATTTTTCATGCATTTACTGATTATTTTGAGCTATAAGACCATGAAATTGAAAAGCATTTGAAATGAACTCTAAAAAGGTTCCAAGTTGGCATGGTATCATCATTTCACCCACATAGCATGTGCGAGAAAGTAGAGAGGATTACGGCAAAAACTGGATACACTTCGTGTACAAAACGGACAATCTCTTTCGAAGTATCAGGGTTTCATACGGAAACTCGTCTGTTACAAAGGGATTTCAATTTTTTTGAACTTATTTGAAATCCATTGTTTTTCTGTGTTCCAAATGCACCATTTGAAGCCACATCATCAATTTACAACCCTTTCTGACTTCATTTGTTATTTTTCATGCATTTACTGATTATTTTGAGCTATAAGACGATGAAATTGAAAACCATTTGAATGAACTCTGAAAAGGTTCCAAGTTGGCATGGTATCATCATTTCACCCACATAGTATGTTCGAGAATGTAGAGAGGGTTACGACAAAAACTAGATACACTTCGTGTACAAAACGGACAATCTTTTTCGATGTATCAAGGTTTCATATGGAAACTCGCCTGTTACAAAGGGATTTGATTTTTTTGAACTTATTTGAACTCCATTGTTTTTCTGTGTTCAAAATGCACCATTCAAAGCCACATCATCAATTTACAACCCTTTCTGACTTCATTTGTTATTTTTCATGCATTTACTGATTATTTTAAGCTATAAGACCATGAAATTGAAAAGCATTTGAAATGAACTCTGAAAAGGTTCCAAGTTGGCATGGTATCATCATTTCACCCACATAGCATGTGCGAGAAAATAGAAAGTAGAGACGGTTATGGCAAAAACTGGATACACTTCGTGTACAAAACGGACAACTCTTTCAAAGTATCAAGGTTTCATACGTAAACTCGTTTGTTACAAAGGGATTTCAATTTTTTGAACTTATTTGAACTCTATTGTTTTTTGGTGTTCAAAATGCACCATTCAAACCCACATGATCAATTTACAACCCTTTCTGACTTCATTTGTTATGTCTCATGCATTTACTGATTATTTTGAGCTATAAGACCATGAAATTGAAAAGCATTTGAAATGAACTCTGAAAAGGTTCCAAGTTGGCATGGTATCATCATTTCACCCACATAGCATGTGTGAGAAAGTAGAGAGGGATACGGCAAAAACTGGATACACTTCGTGTACAAAACGGACAATCTCTTTCGAAGTATCTGGATTTCATACGGAAACTCGTCTGTTACAAAGGGATTTCAATTTTTTTGAACTTATTTGGACTCCATTTGTTTTTCTGTGTTCAAAATGCACCATTCAAAGCCACATCATCAATTTACAACCCGTTCTGACTTCATTTGTTTTTTTTCATGCATTTACTGATTATTTTGAGCTTTAGGACCATGAAATTGAAAAGCATTTGAAATAAACTCTGAAAATGTTCCAAGTTGGCATGGTATCATCATTTCACCCACATAGCATGTGTGAGAAAGTATAGAGGGTTACGGAAAAAACTGGATATACTTCGTGTACAAAGCGGACAATCTCTTTCGAAGTATCAGGGTTTCATACGGAAGTTCATCTGTTACAAAGGGATTTCATTTTTTTAACTTATTCAAACCCCCTTGTTTTTCTATGTTCAAAATGCACTATTCAAAGCCACATCATCAATTTACAACCCTTTCTGACTTCATTTGTTATTTTTCATGCGTTTACTGATTACTTTGAGTTATAAGACCATGAAATTAAAAATCATTCGAAATGAACTCTGAAAAGGCTCCAAGTTGGCATGGTATCATCATTTCACCCACATAGAATGTGCAAGAATGTAGAGAGGGTCACGGCAAAAACTAGATACACTTCCTGTACAAAACGGACAATATTTTTCGAAGAATCAGGGTTTCATACATAAACTCGTTTGTTACAAAGGGATTTCAATTTTTTGAACTTATTTGAACTCTATTGTTTTTTGGTGTTCAAAATGCACCATTCAAACCCACATGATCAATTTACAACCCTTTCTGACTTCATTTGTTATGTTTCATGCATTTACTGATTATTTTGAGCTATAAGACCATGAAATTGAAAAGCATTTGAAATGAATTCTGAAAAGGTTCCAAGTTGGCAAGGTATCATCATTTCACCCACATAGCATGTGTGAGAAAGTAGAGAGGGTTACAGCAAAAACTGGATACACTTCGTGTACAAAACGGACAATCTCTTTCGAAGTATCTGGATTTCATACGGAAACTCGTCTGTTACAAAGGGATTTCAATTTTTTTGAACTTATATGAACTCCATTGTTTTTCTGTGTTCAAAATGCACCATTCAAAGCCACATCATCAATTTACAACCCTTTCTGACTTCATTTGTTATTTTTCATGCATTTACTGATTATTTTGAGCTATAAGACCATGAAATTGAAAAGCATTTGAAATGAACTCTGAAAAGGTTCCAAGTTGGCATGGTATCATCATTTCACCCACATAGCATGTGTGAGAAAGTATAAAGTAGAGAGGGTTACGGCAAAAACTGGATACACTTCGTGTACAAAATGGACAATCTCTTTCGAAGTATCTGGATTTCATATGGGAACTCGTCTGTTACAAAGGGATTTCAATTTTTTTGAACTTATTTGAACTCCATTTGTTTTTCTGTGTTCAAAATGCACCATTCATAGCCACATCATGAATTTACAACCCTTTCTGACTTCATTTGTTATTTTTCATGCATTTTCTGATTATTTTGAGCTATAAGACCATGAAATTGAAAAGCATTTGAAATGAACTCTGAAAAGGTTCCAAGTTGGCATGGCATCATCATTTCACCCACATAGCATGTGCAAGAAAGTAGAGAGGTTACGGCAAAAACTGGATACACTTCGTGTACAAAACGGACAATCTTTTTCGATGTATCAGGGTTTCATATGGAAACTCGCCTGTTACAAAGGGATTTCAATTTTTTGAACTTATTTGAAATCCCTTGTTTTTCTGTGTTCAAAGTGCACCATTCAAAGCCACATCATCAATTTACAACCCTTTCTGACTTAATTTGTTATTTTTCATGCGTTTACTGATTGTTTTGAGCTATAAGACCATGAAATTGAAAAGCATTTGAAATAAACTCTGAAAAGGTTCCAAGTAGGCATGGTATCATCATTTCACCCACATAGCATGTGTGAGAAAGTATAGTGGGTTAAGGCAAAAACTGGATATACTTCGTGTACAAAACGGACAATCTCTTTCGAAGTATCAGGGTTTCATACGGAAGTTCGTCTGTTACAAAGGGATTTCATTTTTTTTAACTTATTTGAACACCCTTGTTTTTCTATGTTCAAAATGCACCATTCAAAGCCACATCATCAATTTACAACCCTTCTGACTTTTGTTATTTTTCATGCGTTTACTGATTATTTTGAGCTATAAGACCATGAAATTAAAAATCATTTGAAATGAACTCTGAAAAGGCTCCAAGTTAGCATGGTATCATCATTTCACCCACATAGCATGTGCGAGAATGTAGAGAGGGTCGCGGCAAAAACTAGATACACTTCGTGTACAAAACGGACAATCTTTTTCGAAGAATCAGGGTTTCATACGTAAACAAGTTTGTTACAAAGGGATTTCAATTTTTTGAACTTATTTGAACTCTATTGTTTTTTGGTGTTCAAAATGCACCATTCAAACCCACATGATCAATCTACAACCCTTCGTGTACAAAACGGACAATCTCTTTCGAAGTATCAGGGTTTCATACGGAAACTCGTCTCTTACAAAGGGATTTCAATTTTTTGAACTTATATGAACTCGTTTGGTATCATCATTTCACCCACATAGCATGTGTGACAAAGTAGAGAGGGTTACGACAAAAACTAGATACACTTCATGTACAAAAAGGACAATCTCTTTCGAAGTATCAGGGTTTCATACGGAAATTCGTCTGTTACAAAGGGATTTCATTTTTGTGAACTTATTTGAACTCCCTTGTTTTTCTGTGTTTAAAATGCACCATTCAAAGCCACATCATCAATTTACAACCCTTTCTGACTTCATTTGTTATTTTTCATGCATTTACTGATTATTTTGAGCTATAAGACCTTGAAATTGAAAAGCATTTGAAATGAACTCTGAAAAGGTTCCAAGTTGGCATGGCATCATCATTTCACCCACATAGCATGTGC
>NW_021303157.1:164535-165736 GCF_002162155.2 Triticum dicoccoides
GAGAGGTTACGGCACAAACTGGATACACTTCGTGTACAAAACGGACAATCTCTTTCGAAGTATCAGGGTTTCATACGGAAACTCGTCTGTTACAAAGGGATTTCAATTTTTTGAACTTATATGAACTCCATTGTTTTTTTGTGTTCAAAATGCACCATTCAAAGCCACATCATCAATTTACAACCCTTTCTAACTTTATTTGTTATTTTTCATGCATTTACTGATTATTTTGAGCTATAAGACCATGAAATTGAAAAGCATTTGAAATGAACTCTGAAAAGGTTCCAAGTTGGCATGGTATCATCATTTCACCCACATAGCATGTGCGAGAAAGTAGAAAGTAGAGAGGGTTATGGCAAAAACTAGATACACTTCGTGTACAAAACGGACAACTCTTTCGAAGTATCAGGGTTTCATACGTAAACTCGTTTGTTACAAAGGGATTTCCATTTTTTGAACTTATTTGAACTCTATTGTTTTTCCGTGTTCAAAATGCACCATTCAAACCCACATGATCAATCTACAACCCTTCGTGTACAAAACGGACAATCTCTTTCGAAGTATCAGGGTTTCATACGGAAACTCGTCTGTTACAAAGGGATTTCAATTTTTTGAACTTATATGAACTCGTTTGGTATCATCATTTCACCCACATAGCATGTGTGACAAAGTAGAGAGGGTTACGACAAAAACTAGATACACTTCATGTACAAAAAGGACAATCTCTTTCGAAGTATCAGGGTTTCATACGGAAATTCGTCTGTTACAAAGGGATTTCATTTTTGTGAACTTATTTGAACTCCCTTGTTTTTCTGTGTTTAAAATGCACCATTCAAAGCCACATCATCAATTTACAACCCTTTCTGACTTCATTTGTTATTTTTCATGCATTTACTGATTATTTTGAGCTCTAAGACCTTGAAATTGAAAAGCATTTGAAATGAACTCTGAAAAGGTTCCAAGTTGGCATGGCATCATCATTTCACCCACATAGCATGTGCAATAAAGTAGAGAGGTTACGGCACAAACTGGATACACTTCGTGTACAAAACGGACAATCTCTTTCGAAGTATCAGGGTTTCATACGGAAACTCGTCTGTTACAAAGGGATTTCAATTTTTTGAACTTATATGAACTCCATTGTTTTTTTGTGTTCAAAATGCACCATTCAAAGCCACATCATCAATTTACAACCCTTTCT
>NW_021303157.1:165754-166678 GCF_002162155.2 Triticum dicoccoides
TGTGCAATAAAGTAGAGAGGTTACGGCAAAAACTGGATACACTTCGTGTACAAAACGGACAATCTCTTTCGAAGTATCAGGGTTTCATACGGAAACTCGTCTGTTATAAAGGGATTTCAATTTTTTGAACTTATATGAACTGCATTGTTTTTTTGTGTTCAAAATGCACCATTCAAAGCCACATCATCAATTTACAACCCTTTCTGACTTTATTTGTTATTTTTCATGCATTTACTGATTATTTTGAGCTATAAGACCATGAAATTGAAAAGCATTTGAAATGAACTCTGAAAAGGTTCCAAGTTGGCATGGTATCATCATTTCACCCACATAGCATGTGCGAGAAAGTAGAAAGTAGAGAGGGTTATGGCAAAAACTAGATACACTTCGTGTACAAAACGGACAACTCTTTCGAAGTATCAGGGTTTCATACGTAAACTCGTTTGTTACAAAGGGATTTCAATTTTTTGAACTTATTTGAACTCTATTGTTTTTCCGTGTTCAAAATGCACCATTCAAACCCACATGATCAATCTACAACCCTTCGTGTACAAAACGGACAATCTCTTTCGAAGTATCAGGGTTTCATACGGAAACTCGTCTGTTACAAAGGGATTTCAATTTTTTGAACTTATATGAACTCGTTTGGTATCATCATTTCACCCACATAGCATGTGTGACAAAGTAGAGAGGGTTACGACAAAAACTAGATACACTTCATGTACAAAAAGGACAATCTCTTTCGAAGTATCAGGGTTTCATACGGAAATTCGTCTGTTACAAAGGGATTTCATTTTTGTGAACTTATTTGAACTCCCTTGTTTTTCTGTGTTTAAAATGCACCATTCAAAGCCACATCATCAATTTACAACCCTTTCTGACTTCATTTGTTATTTTTCATGCATTTACTGATTATTTTGAGCT
>NW_021303157.1:166699-167146 GCF_002162155.2 Triticum dicoccoides
GAGAGGTTACGGCACAAACTGGATACACTTCGTGTACAAAACGGACAATCTCTTTCGAAGTATCAGGGTTTCATACGGAAACTCGTCTGTTACAAAGGGATTTCAATTTTTTGAACTTATATGAACTCCATTGTTTTTTTGTGTTCAAAATGCACCATTCAAAGCCACATCATCAATTTACAACCCTTTCTAACTTTATTTGTTATTTTTCATGCATTTACTGATTATTTTGAGCTATAAGACCATGAAATTGAAAAGCATTTGAAATGAACTCTGAAAAGGTTCCAAGTTGGCATGGTATCATCATTTCACCCACATAGCATGTGCGAGAAAGTAGAAAGTAGAGAGGGTTATGGCAAAAACTAGATACACTTCGTGTACAAAACGGACAACTCTTTCGAAGTATCAGGGTTTCATACGTAAACTCGTTTGTTACAAAGGGATTTC
>NW_021303157.1:167156-169955 GCF_002162155.2 Triticum dicoccoides
ATTTTTTGAACTTATTTGAACTCTATTGTTTTTCCGTGTTCAAAATGCACCATTCAAACCCACATGATCAATCTACAACCCTTCGTGTACAAAACGGACAATCTCTTTCGAAGTATCAGGGTTTCATACGGAAACTCGTCTGTTACAAAGGGATTTCAATTTTTTGAACTTATATGAACTCGTTTGGTATCATCATTTCACCCACATAGCATGTGTGACAAAGTAGAGAGGGTTACGACAAAAACTAGATACACTTCATGTACAAAAAGGACAATCTCTTTCGAAGTATCAGGGTTTCATACGGAAATTCGTCTGTTACAAAGGGATTTCATTTTTGTGAACTTATTTGAACTCCCTTGTTTTTCTGTGTTTAAAATGCACCATTCAAAGCCACATCATCAATTTACAACCCTTTCTGACTTCATTTGTTATTTTTCATGCATTTACTGATTATTTTGAGCTCTAAGACCTTGAAATTGAAAAGCATTTGAAATGAACTCTGAAAAGGTTCCAAGTTGGCATGGCATCATCATTTCACCCACATAGCATGTGCAATAAAGTAGAGAGGTTACGGCACAAACTGGATACACTTCGTGTACAAAACGGACAATCTCTTTCGAAGTATCAGGGTTTCATACGGAAACTCGTCTGTTACAAAGGGATTTCAATTTTTTGAACTTATATGAACTCCATTGTTTTTTTGTGTTCAAAATGCACCATTCAAAGCCACATCATCAATTTACAACCCTTTCTGACTTTATTTGTTATTTTTCATGCATTTACTGATTATTTTGAGCTATAAGACCATGAAATTGAAAAGCATTTGAAATGAACTCTGAAAAGGTTCCAAGTTGGCATGGTATCATCATTTCACCCACATAGCATGTGCGAGAAAGTAGAAAGTAGAGAGGGTTATGGCAAAAACTAGATACACTTCGTGTACAAAACGGACAACTCTTTCGAAGTATCAGGGTTTCATACGTAAACTCGTTTGTTACAAAGGGATTTCAATTTTTTGAACTTATTTGAACTCTATTGTTTTTCCTTGTTCAAAATGCACCATTCAAACCCACATGATCAATTTACAACCCTTTCTGACTTCATTTGTTATGTTTCATGCATTTACTGATTATTTTGAGCTATAAGACCATGAAATTGAAAAGCATTTGAAATGAACTCTGAAAAGGTTCCAAGTTGGCATGGCATCATCATTTCACCCACATAGCATGTGCAAGAAAGTAGAGAGGTTACGGCAAAAACTGGATACACTTCGTGTACAAAACGGACAATCTCTTTCGAAGTATCAGGGTTTCATACGGAAACTCATCTGTTACAAAGGGATTTCAATTTTTTTGAACTTATATGAACTCCATTGTTTTTCTGTGTTCAAAATGCACCATTGAAAGCCACATCATCAATTTACAACCCTTTCTGACTTCATTTGTTATTTTTCATGCATTTACTGATTATTTTGAGCTATAAGACCATGAAATTGAAAAGCATTTGAAATGAACTCTGAAAAGGTTCCAAGTTGGCATGGTATCGTCATTTCACCCACATAGCATGTGCGAGAAAGTAGAAAGTAGAGAGGGTTACGGCAAAAACTGGATACACTTCGTGTACAAAATGGACAATCACTTTCGAAGTATCTGGATTTCATATGGGAACTCGTCTGTTACAAAGGGATTTCAATTTTTTTGAACTTATTTGAACTCCATTTGTTTTTCTGTGTTCAAAATGCACCATTCAAAGCCACATCATCAATTTACAACCCTTTCTGACTTCATTTGTTATTTTTCATGCATTTACTGATTATTTTGAGCTATAAGACCATGAAATTGAAAAGCATTTGAAATGAACTCTGAAAAGGTTCCAAGTTGGCATGGCATCATCATTTCACCCACATAGCATGTGCAAGAAAGTAGAGAGGGTTTTGGCAAAAACTGGATACACTTCGTGTACAAAACGGACAACTCTTTCGAAGTATCAGGGTTTCATACGTAAACTCGTTTGTTACAAAGGGATTTCAATTTTTTGAACTTATTTGAACTCCGTTGTTTTTCTGTGTTCAAAATGCACCATTCAAAGCCACATCATCAATTTACAACCCTTTCTGACTTAATTTGTTATTTTTCATGCGTTTACTGATTATTTTGAGCTATAAGACCATGAAATTGAAAAGCATTTGAAATAAACTCTGAAAAGGTTCCAAGTAGGCATGGTATCATCATTTCACCCACATAGCATGTGTGAGGAAGTATAGAGGGTTAAGGCAAAAACTGGATATACTTCGTGTACAAAACAGACAATCTCTTTCGAAGTATCAGGGTTTCATACGGAAGTTCGTCTGTTACAAAGGGATTTCATTTTTTTTAACTTATTTGAACCCCCTTGTTTTTCTATGTTCAAAATGCACCATTCAAAGCCACATCATCAATTTACAACCCTTTCTGACTTCATTTGTTATTTTTCATGCGTTTACTGATTATTTTGAGCTATAAGACCATGAAATTAAAAATCATTTGAAATGAACTCTGAAAAGGCTCCAAGTTAGCATGGTATCATCATTTCACCCACATAGCATGTGCGAGAATGTAGAGAGGGTCACGGCAAAAACTAGATACACTTCGTGTACAAAACGGACAATCTTTTTCGAAGAATCAGGGTTTCATACGTAAACAAGTTTGTTACAAAGGGATTTCAATTTTTTGAACTTATTTGAACTCTATTGTTTTTTGGTGTTCAAAATGCACCATTCAAACCCACATGATCAATCTACAACCCTTCGTGTACAAAACG
>NW_021303157.1:170925-172806 GCF_002162155.2 Triticum dicoccoides
AAACTGGATACACTTCGTGTACAAAACGGACAATCTCTTTCGAAGTATCAGGGTTTCATACGGAAACTCGTCTGTTACAAAGGGATTTCAATTTTTTGAACTTATATGAACTCCATTGTTTTTTTGTGTTCAAAATGCACCATTCAAAGCCACATCATCAATTTACAACCCTTTCTGACTTTATTTGTTATTTTTCATGCATTTACTGATTATTTTGAGCTATAAGACCATGAAATTGAAAAGCATTTGAAATGAACTCTGAAAAGGTTCCAAGTTGGCATGGTATCATCATTTCACCCACATAGCATGTGCGAGAAAGTAGAAAGTAGAGAGGGTTATGGCAAAAACTAGATACACTTCGTGTACAAAACGGACAACTCTTTCGAAGAATAAGGGTTTCATACGTAAACTCGTTTGTTACAAAGGGATTTCAATTTTTTGAACTTATTTGAACTCTATTGTTTTTTCGTGTTCAAAATGCACCATTCAAACCCACATGATCAATTTACAACCCTTTCTGACTTCATTTGTTATGTTTCATGCATTTACCGATTATTTTGAGCTATAAGACCATGAAATTGAAAAGCATTTGAAATGAACTCTGAAAAGGTTCCAAGTTGGCATGGCATCATCATTTCACCCACATAGCATGTGCAAGAAAGAAGAGAGGTTACGGCAAAAACTGGATACACTTCGTGTACAAAACGGACAATCTCTTTCGAAGTATCAGGGTTTCATACGGAAACTCGTCTGTTACAAAGGGATTTCAATTTTTTGAACTTATATGACCTCCATTGTTTTTTTGTGTTCAAAATGCACCATTCAAAGCCACATCATCAATTTACAACCCTTTCTGACTTCATTTGTTATTTTTCATGCATTTACTGATTATTTTGAGCTATAAGACCTTGAAATTGAAAAGCATTTGAAATGAACTCTGAAAAGGTTCCAAGTTGGCATGGTCTCATCATTTCACCCACATAGCATGTGCGAGAAAGTAGACAGGGTTACGCCAAAAACTGGATACACTTCGTGTACAAAACGGACAATCTCTTTCGAAGTATCAGGGTTTCATACGGAAACTCGTCTGTTACAAAGGGATTTCAATTTTTTTGAACTTATTTGAACTCCAATGTTTTTCTGTGTTCCAAATGCACTATTTGAAGCCACGTCATCAATTTACAACCCTTTCTGACTTCATTTGTTATTTTTCATGCATTTACTGATTATTTTGACCTATAAGACCATGAAATTGAAAACCATTTGAAATGAACTCTGAAAAGGTTCCAAGTTGGCATGGTATCATCATTTCACCCACATAGCATGTGCGAGAATGTAGAGAGGGTTACGGCAAAAACTAGATACACTTCATGTACAAAACGGACAATCTTTTTCGATGTACAGGGTTTCATATGGAAACTCGCCTTTTACAAAGGGATTTCATTTTTTTGAACTTATTTGAACTCCATTGTTTTTCTGTGTTCAAAATGCACCATACAAAGGTACATCATCAATTTACAACCCTTTCTAACTTCTTTTGTTATTTTTCATGCATTTACTGATTATTTTAACCTATAAGACCATGAAATTGAAAAGCATTTGAAATGAAATCTGAAAAGGTTCCAAGTTGGCATGGTATCATCATTTCACCCACATAGCATCTGTGACAAAGTAGAGAGGGTTACGGAAAAAACTGGATACACTTCGTGTACAAAACGGACAATCTCTTTCGAAGTATCAGGTTTTCATACGGAAATTTGTCTGTTGCAAAGGGATTTTATTTTTTTGAACTTATTTGAACTCCCTTGTTTTTATGTGTTCAAAATGCACCATTCAAAGCCACATCATCAATTTACAACCCTTTCTGACTTCATTTGTTAT
>NW_021303157.1:175617-185883 GCF_002162155.2 Triticum dicoccoides
AATCTCTTTCGAAGTATCAGGGTTTCATACGGAAACTCGTCTGTTACAAAGGGATTTCAATTTTTTGAACTTATATGACCTCCATTGTTTTTTTGTGTTCAAAATGCACCATTCAAAGCCACATCATCAATTTACAACCCTTTCTGACTTCATTTGTTATTTTTCATGCATTTACTGATTATTTTGAGCTATAAGACCTTGAAATTGAAAAGCATTTGAAATGAACTCTGAAAAGGTTCCAAGTTGGCATGGTCTCATCATTTCACCCACATAGCATGTGCGAGAAAGTAGACAGGGTTACGCCAAAAACTGGATACACTTCGTGTACAAAACGGACAATCTCTTTCGAAGTATCAGGGTTTCATACGGAAACTCGTCTGTTACAAAGGGATTTCAATTTTTTTGAACTTATTTGAACTCCATTGTTTTTCTGTGTTCCAAATGCACCATTTGAAGCCACGTCATCAATTTACAACCCTTTCTGACTTCATTTGTTATTTTTCATGCATTTACTGATTATTTTGACCTATAAGACCATGAAATTGAAAACCATTTGAAATGAACTCTGAAAAGGTTCCAAGTTGGCATGGTATCATCATTTCACCCACATAGCATGTGCGAGAATGTAGAGAGGGTTACGGCAAAAACTAGATAGACTTCGTGTACAAAACGGACAATCTTTTTCGATGTACAGGGTTTCATATGGAAACTCGCCTTTTACAAAGGGATTTCATTTTTTTGAACTTATTTGAACTCCATTGTTTTTCTGTGTTCAAAATGCACCATACAAAGGTACATCATCAATTTACAACCCTTTCTAACTTCTTTTGTTATTTTTCATGCATTTACTGATTATTTTAACCTATAAGACCATGAAATTGAAAAGCATTTGAAATGAAATCTGAAAAGGTTCCAAGTTGGCATGGTATCATAATTTCACCCACATAGCATCTGTGACAAAGTAGAGAGGGTTACGGAAAAAACTGGATACACTTCGTGTACAAAACGGACAATCTCTTTCGAAGTATCAGGTTTTCATACGGAAATTTGTCTGTTACAAAGGGATTTTATTTTTTTGAACTTATTTGAACTCCCTTGTTTTTATGTGTTCAAAATTCACCATTCAAAGCCACATCATCAATTTACAACCCTTTCTGACTTCATTTGTTATTTTTCATGCATTTACTGATTATTTTGAGCTATAAGACCATGAAATTGAAAAGCATTTGAAATGAACTCTGAAAAGGTTCCAAGTTGGCATGGTATCATCATTTCACCCACATTGCATGTGCGAGAAAGTAGAGAGGGTTACGGCAAAAACTGGATACACTTCGTGTACAAAACAGACAATCTCTTTCGAAGTATCTGGGTTTCATACGGAAACTCGTCTGTTACAAATGGATTTCAAGTTTTTTGAACTTATTTGAACTCCATTTGTTTTTCTGTGTTCAAAATGCACCATCCAAAGCCACATCATCAATTTACAACCCTTTCTGACTTCATTTGTTATTTTTCATGCATTTACTGATTATTTTGAGCTTTAACACCATGAAATTGAAAAGCATTTGAAATGAACTATGAAAAGGTTCCAAGTTGGCATGGTATCATCATTTCACCCACATACCATGTGTGAGAAAGTATAGAGGGTTACAGCAAAAACTGGATATACTTCGTGTACAAAACGGACAATCTCTTTCGAAGTATCAGGGTTTCATACGGAAGTTCGTCTGTTACAAAGGGATTTCATTTTTTTTAACTTATTTGAACCCCCTTGTTTTTCTATGTTCAAAATGCACCATTCAAAGCCACATCATCAATTTACAACCCTTTCTGACTTCATTTGTTATTTTTCATGCGTTTACTGATTATTTTGAGCTATAAGACCATGAAATTAAAAATCATTTGAAATGAACTCTGAAAAGGCTCCAAGTTAGCATGGTATCATCATTTCACCCACATAGCATGTGCGAGAATGTAGAGAGGGTCACGGCAAAAACTAGATACACTTCGTGTACAAAACGGACAATCTTTTTCGAAGAATCAGGGTTTCATACGTAAACAAGTTTGTTACAAAGGGATTTCAATTTTTTGAACTTATTTGAACTCTATTGTTTTTTGGTGTTCAAAATGCACCATTCAAACCCACATGATCAATCTACAACCCTTCGTGTACAAAACGAACAATCTCTTTCGAAGTATCAGGGTTTCATACGGAAACTCATCTGTTACAAAGGGATTTCAATTTTTTGAACTTATATGAACTCGTTTGGTATCATCATTTCACCCACATAGCATGTGTGAAAAAGTAGAGAGGGTTACGACAAAAACTGGATACACTACATGTACAAAAAGGACAATCTCTTTCGAAGTATCAGGGTTTCATACGGAAATTCGTCTGTTACAAAGGGATTTCATTTTTGTGAACTTATTTGAACTCCCTTGTTTTTCTGTGTTTAAAATGCACCATTCAAAGCCACATCATCAATTTACAACCCTTTCTGACTTCATTTGTTATTTTTCATGCATTTACTGATTATTTTGAGCTATAAGACCTTGAAATTGAAAAGCATTTGAAATGAACTCTGAAAAGGTTCCAAGTTGGCATGGCATCATCATTTCACCCACATAGCATGTGCAAGAAAGTAGAGAGGTTATGGCAAAAACTGGATACACTTCGTGTACAAAACGGACAATCTCTTTCGAAGTATCAGGGTTTCATACGGAAACTCGTCTGTTACAAAGGGATTTCAATTTTTTGAACTTATATGAACTCCATGGTTTTTTTGTGTTCAAAATGCACCATTCAAAGCCACATCATCAATTTACAACCCTTTCTGACTTTATTTGTTATTTTTCATGCATTTACTGATTATTTTGAGCTATAAGACCATGAAATTGAAAAGCATTTGAAATGAACTCTGAAAAGGTTCCAAGTTGGCATGGTATCATCATTTCACCCACATAGCATGTGCGAGAAAGTAGAAAGTAGAGAGGGTTATGGCAAAAACTAGATACACTTCGTGTACAAAACGGACAACTCTTTCGAAGTATCAGGGTTTCATACGTAAACTCGTTTGTTACAAAGGGATTTCAATTTTTTGAACTTATTTGAACTCTATTGTTTTTCCGTGTTCAAAATGCACCATTCAAACCCACATGATCAATTTACAACCCTTTCTGACTTCATTTGTTATGTTTCATGCATTTACCGATTATTTTGAGCTATAAGACCATGAAATTGAAAAGCATTTGAAATGAACTCTGAAAAGGTTCCAAGTTGGCATGGCATCATCATTTCACCCACATAGCATGTGCAAGAAAGAAGAGAGGTTACGGCAAAAACTTGATACACTTCGTGTACAAAACGGACAATCTCTTTCGAAGTATCAGGGTTTCATACGGAAACTCGTCTGTTACAAAGGGATTTCAATTTTTTGAACTTATATGACCTCCATTGTTTTTTTGTGTTCAAAATGCACCATTCAAAGCCACATCATCAATTTACAACCCTTTCTGACTTCATTTGTTATTTTTCATGCATTTACTGATTATTTTGAGCTATAAGACCTTGAAATTGAAAAGCATTTGAAATGAACTCTGAAAAGGTTCCAAGTTGGCATGGTCTCATCATTTCACCCACATAGCATGTGCGAGAAAGTAGACAGGGTTACGCCAAAAACTGGATACACTTCGTGTACAAAACGGACAATCTCTTTCGAAGTGTCAGGGTTTCATACGGAAACTCGTCTGTTACAAAGGGATTTCAATTTTTTTGAACTTATTTGAACTCCATTGTTTTTCTGTGTTCCAAATGCACCATTTGAAGCCACGTCATCAATTTACAACCCTTTCTGACTTCATTTGTTATTTTTCATGCATTTACTGATTATTTTGACCTATAAGACCATGAAATTGAAAACCATTTGAAATGAACTCTGAAAAGGTTCCAAGTTGGCATGGTATCATCATTTCACCCACATAGCATGTGCGAGAATATAGAGAGGGTTACGGCAAAAACTAGATAGACTTCGTGTACAAAACGGACAATCTTTTTCGATGTACAGGGTTTCATATGGAAACTCGCCTTTTACAAAGGGATTTCATTTTTTTGAACTTATTTGAACTCCATTGTTTTTCTGTGTTCAAAATGCACCATACAAAGGTACATCATCAATTTACAACCCTTTCTAACTTCTTTTGTTATTTTTCATGCATTTACTGATTATTTTAACCTATAAGACCATGAAATTGAAAAGCATTTGAAATGAAATCTGAAAAGGTTCCAAGTTGGCATGGTATCATCATTTCACCCACATAGCATCTGTGACAAAGTAGAGAGGGTTACGGAAAAAACTGGATACACTTCGTGTACAAAACGGACAATCTCTTTCGAAGTATCAGGTTTTCATACGGAAATTTGTCTGTTACAAAGGGATTTTATTTTTTTGAACTTATTTGAACTCCCTTGTTTTTATGTGTTCAAAATGCACCATTCAAAGCCACATCATCAATTTACAACCCTTTCTGACTTCATTTGTTATTTTTCATGCATTTACTGATTATTTTGAGCTATAAGACCATGAAATTGAAAAGCATTTGAAATGAACTCTGAAAAGGTTCCAAGTTGGCATGGTATCATCATTTCACCCACATTGCATGTGCGAGAAAGTAGAGAGGGTTACGGCAAAAACTGGATACACTTCGTGTACAAAACAGACAATCTCTTTCGAAGTATCTGGGTTTCATACGGAAACTCGTCTGTTACAAATGGATTTCAAGTTTTTTGAACTTATTTGAACTCCATTTGTTTTTCTGTGTTCAAAATGCACCATCCAAAGCCACATCATCAATTTACAACCCTTTCAGACTTCATTTGTTATTTTTCATGCATTTACTGATTATTTTGAGCTTTAACACCATGAAATTGAAAAGCATTTGAAATGAACTATGAAAAGGTTCCAAGTTGGCATGGTATCATCATTTCACCCACATACCATGTGTGAGAAAGTATAGAGGGTTACAGCAAAACTGGATATACTTCGTGTACAAAACGGACAATCTCTTTCGAAGTATCAGGGTTTCATACGGAAGTTCATCTGTTACAAAGGGATTTCATTTTCCTGAACTTATTCGAACTCCATTGTTTTTCTGTGTTCAAAGTGCACCATTCAAAGCCACATCATCAATTTACAACCCTTTTTGACTTCATTTGTTATTTTTCATGCATTTACTGATTATTTTGAGCTATAAGACCATGAAATTGAAAAGCATTTTAAATGAACTCTGAAAAGGTTCCAAGTTGGCATGGTATCATCATTTCACCCACATAGCATGTGCAAGAAAGTAGAGAGGTTACGGCAAAAACTGGATACACTTCGTGTACAAAACGGACAATCTCTTTCGAAGTATTAGGGTTTCATACGGAAACTCGTTTGTTACAAAGGGATTTCAATTTTTTGAACTTATATGAACTCCATTGTTTTTTTGTGTTCAAAATGCACCATTCAAAGCCACATCATCAATTTACAACCCTTTCTGACTTTATTTGTTATTTTTCATGCATTTACTGATTATTTTGAGCTATAAGACCATGAAATTGAAAAGCATTTGAAATGAACTCTAAAAAGGTTCCAAGTTGGCATGGTATCATCATTTCACCCACATAGCATGTGCGAGAAAGTAGAAAGTAGAGAGGGTTATGGCAAAAACTGGATACACTTCGTGTACAAAACGGACAACTCTTTCGAAGTATCAGGGCTTCATACGTAAACTCGTTTGTTACAAAGGGATTTCAATTTTTTGAACTTATTTGAACTCTATTGTTTTTCCGTGTTCAAAATGCACCATTCAAACCCACATGATCAATTTACAACCCTTTCTGACTTCATTTGTTATGTTTCATGCATTTACTGATTATTTTGAGCTATAAGACCATGAAATTGAAAAGCATTTGAAATGAACTCTGAAGAGGTTCCAAGTTGGCATGGCATCATCATTTCACCCACATAGCATATGCAAGAGAGTAGAGAGGTTACGGCAAAAGCTGGATACACTTCATGTACAAAACGGACAATCTCTTTCGAAGTATCAGGGTTTCATACGGAAACTCGTCTGTTACAAAGGGATTTCAATTTTTTGTACTTATATGAACTCCATTTTTTTTTGTGTTCAAAATGCACCATTCAAAGCCACATCATCAATTTACAACCCTTTCTGACTTCATTTGTTATTTTTCATGCATTTACTGATTATTTTGAGCTATAAGACCATGAAATTGAAAAGCATTTGAAATGAACTCTGAAAAGGTTCCAAGTTGGCATGGTATCATCATTTCACCCACATTGCATGTGCGAGAAAGTAGAGAGGGTTACGGCAAAAACTGGATACACTTCGTGTACAAAACAGACAATCTCTTTCGAAGTATCTGGGTTTCATACGGAAACTCGTCTGTTACAAATGGATTTCAAGTTTTTTGAACTTATTTGAACTCCATTTGTTTTTCTGTGTTCAAAATGCACCATCCAAAGCCACATCATCAATTTACAACCCTTTCAGACTTCATTTGTTATTTTTCATGCATTTACTGATTATTTTGAGCTTTAACACCATGAAATTGAAAAGCATTTGAAATGAACTATGAAAAGGTTCCAAGTTGGCATGGTATCATCATTTCACCCACATACCATGTGTGAGAAAGTATAGAGGGTTACAGCAAAAACTGGATATACTTCGTGTACAAAACGGACAATCTCTTTCGAAGTATCAGGGTTTCATACGGAAGTTCATCTGTTACAAAGGGATTTCATTTTCCTGAACTTATTCGAACTCCATTGTTTTTCTGTGTTCAAAGTGCACCATTCAAAGCCACATCATCAATTTACAACCCTTTCTGACTTCATTTGTTATTTTTCATGCATTTACTGATTATTTTGAGCTATAAGACCATGAAATTGAAAAGCATTTTAAATGAACTCTGAAAAGGTTCCAAGTTGGCATGGTATCATCATTTCACCCACATAGCATGTGCAAGAAAGTAGAGAGGTTACGGCAAAAACTGGATACACTTCGTGTACAAAACGGACAATCTCTTTCGAAGTATTAGGGTTTCATACGGAAACTCGTTTGTTACAAAGGGATTTCAATTTTTTGAACTTATATGAACTCCATTGTTTTTTTGTGTTCAAAATGCACCATTCAAAGCCACATCATCAATTTACAACCCTTTCTGACTTTATTTGTTATTTTTCATGCATTTACTGATTATTTTGAGCTATAAGACCATGAAATTGAAAAGCATTTGAAATGAACTCTAAAAAGGTTCCAAATTGGCATGGTATCATCATTTCACCCACATAGCATGTGCGAGAAAGTAGAAAGTAGAGAGGGTTATGGCAAAAACTGGATACACTTCGTGTACAAAACGGACAACTCTTTCGAAGTATCAGGGCTTCATACGTAAACTCGTTTGTTACAAAGGGATTTCAATTTTTTGAACTTATTTGAACTCTATTGTTTTTCCGTGTTCAAAATGCACCATTCAAACCCACATGATCAATTTACAACCTTTTCTGACTTCATTTTTTATGTTTCATGCATTTACTGATTATTTTGAGCTATAAGACCATGAAATTGAAAAGCATTTGAAATGAACTCTGAAGAGGTTCCAAGTTGGCATGACATCATCATTTCACCCACATAGCATGTGCAAGAAAGTAGAGAGGTTACGGCAAAAGCTGGATACACTTCATGTACAAAACGGACAATCTCTTTCGAAGTATCAGGGTTTCATTCGGAAACTCGTCTGTTACAAAGGGATTTCAATTTTTTGTACTTATATGAACTCCATTGTTTTTTTGTGTTCAAAATGCACCATTCAAAGCCACATCATCAATTTACAACCCTTTCTGACTTCATTTGTTATTTTTCATGCATTTACTGATTATTTTGAGCTATAAGACCTTGAAATTGAAAAGCATTTGAAATGAACTCTGAAAAGGTTCCAAGTTGGCATGGTCTCATCATTTCACCCACATAGCATGTGCGAGCAAGTAGAGAGGGTTACGGCAAAAACTCGATACACTTCGTGTACAAAACGGACAATCTCTTTCGAAGTATCAGGGTTTCATACGGAAACTCGTCTGTTACAAAGGGATTTCAATTTTTTTGAACTTATTTGAACTCCATTGTTTTTATGTGTTCCAAATGCACCATTTGGAGCCACGTCATCAGTTTACAACCCTTTCTGACTTCATTTGTTATTTTTCATGCATTTACTGATTATTTTGAGCTATAAGACCATGAAATTGAAAACCATTTGAAATCAACTCTGAAAAGGTTCCAAGTTGGCATGGTATCATCATTTCACCCACATAGCATGTGCGAGAATGTAGAGAGGGTTACGGCAAAAACTATATACACTTCGTGTACAAAACGGACAATCTTTTTCGATGTATCAGGGTTTCATATGGAAACTGGCCTTTTACAAAGGGATTTCATTTTTTTGAAAATATTTGAACTCCATTGTTTTTTTGTGTTCAAAATGCACCATTCAAAGCAACATCATCAATTTAAAACCCTTTCTAACTTCATTTGTTATTTTTCATGCATTTACTGATTATTTTAAGCTATAAGACCATGAAATTGAAAAGCATTTGAAATGAACTCTGAAAAGGTTCCAAGTTGGCATGGTATCATCATTTCACCCACATAGCATCTGTGACAAAGTAGAGAGGGTTACGGCAAAAACTGGATACACTTCGTGTACAAAACGGACAATCTCTTTCGAAGTATCAGGGTTTCATACGGAAATTTGTCTGTTACAAAGGGATTTTATTTTTTTGAACTTATTTGAACTCCCTTGTTTTTATGTGTTCCAAATGCACCATTCAAAGCCACATCATCAATTTACAACCCTTTCTGACTTCATTTGTTATTTTTCATGCATTTACTGATTATTTTGAGCTATAAGACCATGAAATTGAAAAGCATTTGAAATGAACTCTGAAAAGGTTCCAAGTTGGCATGGTATCATCATTTCACCCACATTGCATGTGCGAGAAAGTAGAGAGGGTTACGGCAAAAACTGGATACACTTCGTGTACAAAACAGACAATCTCTTTCGAAGTATCTGGGTTTCGTACGGAAACTCGTCTGTTACAAATGGATTTCAAGTTTTTTGAACTTATTTGAACTCCATTTTTTTTCTGTGTTCAAAATGCACCATCCAAAGCCACATCATCAATTTACAACCCTTTCTGACTTCATTTGTTATTTTTCATGCATTTACTGATTATTTTGAGCTTTAACACCATGAAATTGAAAAGCATTTGCAATGAACTTTGAAAAGGTTCGAAGTTGGCATGGTATCATCATTTCACCCACATACCATGTGTGAGAAAGTATAGAGGGTTACAGCAAAAACTGGATATACTTCGTGTACAAAACGGACAATCTCTTTCGAAGTATCAGGGTTTCATACGGAAGTTCATCTGTTACAAAGGGATTTCATTTTTTTAAACTTATTTGAACCCCCTTGTTTTTCTATGTTCAAAATGCACCATTCAAAGCCACATCATCAATTTACAACCCTTTCTGACTTCATTTGTTATTTTCCATGCGTTTACTGATTATTTTGAGCTATAAGACCATGAAATTAAAAATTATTTGAAATGAACTCTGAAAAGGTTCCAAGTTGGCATGGTATCATCATTTCACCCACATAGCATGTGCAAGAAAGTAGAGAGGTTACGGCAAAAACTGGATACACTTCGTGTACAAAACGGACAATCTCTTTCGAAGTATTAGGGTTTCATACGGAAACTCGTTTGTTACAAAGGGATTTCAATTTTTTGAACTTATATGAACTCCATTGTTTTTTTGTGTTCAAAATGCACCATTCAAAGCCACATCATCAATTTACAACCCTTTCTGACTTTATTTGTTATTTTTCATGCATTTACTGATTATTTTGAGCTATAAGACCATGAAATTGAAAAGCATTTGAAATGAACTCTAAAAAGGTTCCAAGTTGGCATGGTATCATCATTTCACCCACATAGCATGTGCGAGAAAGTAGAAAGTAGAGAGGGTTATGGCAAAAACTGGATACACTTCGTGTACAAAACGGACAACTCTTTCGAAGTATCAGGGCTTCATACGTAAACTCGTTTGTTACAAAGGGATTTCAATTTTTTGAACTTATTTGAACTCTATTGTTTTTCCGTGTTCAAAATGCACCATTCAAACCCACATGATCAATTTACAACC
>NW_021303157.1:187034-189029 GCF_002162155.2 Triticum dicoccoides
TTCTATGTTCAAAATGCACCATTCAAAGCCACATCATCAATTTACAACCCTTTCTGACTTCATTTGTTATTTTCCATGCGTTTACTGATTATTTTGAGCTATAAGACCATGAAATTAAAAATTATTTGAAATGAACTCTGAAAAGGTTCCAAGTTGGCATGGTATCATCATTTCACCCACATAGCATGTGCGAGAATGTAGAGAGGGTTACGGCAAAAACTAGATACACTTCGTGTACAAAATGGACAATCTTTTTCGATGTATCAGGGTTTCATATGGAAACTCATCTGTTACAAAGGGATTTCAATTTTTTTGAACCTATTTGAACTCTATTGTTTTTCCGTGTTCAAAATGCACCATTCAAACCCACATGATCAATTTACAACCCTTTCTGACTTCATTTGTTATGTTTCATGCATTTACTGATTATTTTGAGCTATAAGACCATGAAATTGAAAAGCATTTGAAATGAACTCTGAAAAGGTTCCAAGTTGGCATGGCATCATCATTTCACCCACATAGCATGTGCAAGAAAGTAGAGAGGTTACGGCAAAAGTTGGATACACTTCGTGTACAAAACGGACAATCTCTTTCGAAGTATCAGGGTTTCATACGGAAACTCGTCTGTTACAAAGGGATTTCAATTTTTTGAACTTATATGAACTCCATTGTTTTTTTGTGTTCAAAATGCACCATTCAAAGCCACATCATCAATTTACAACCCTTTCTGACTTCATTTGTTATTTTTCATGCATTTACTGATTATTTTGAGCTATAAGACCTTGAAATTGAAAAGCATTTGAAATGAACTCTGAAAAGGTTCCAAGTTGGCATGGTCTCATCATTTCACCCACATAGCATGTGCGAGAAAGTAGAGAGGGTTACGGCAAAAACTGGATACACTTCGTGTACAAAACGGACAATCTCTTTCGAAGTGTCAGGGTTTCATACGGAAACTCGTCTGTTACAAAGGGATTTCAATTTTTTTGAACTTATTTGAACTGCATTGTTTTTATGTGTTCCAAATGCACCATTTGGAGCCACGTCATCAATTTACAACCCTTTCTGACTTCATTTGTTATTTTTCATGCATTTACTGATTATTTTGAGCTATAAGACCATGAAATTGAAAACCATTTGAAATGAACTCTGAAAAGTTTCCAAGTTGGCATGGTATCATCATTTCACCCACATAGCATGTGCGAGAATGTAGAGAGGGTTACGGCAAAAACTATATACACTTCGTGTACAAAACAGACAATCTTTTTCGATGTATGAGGGTTTCATATGGAAACTGGCCTTTTACAAAGGGATTTCATTTTTTTGAACTTATTTGAACTCCATTGTTTTTTTGTGTTCAAAATGCACCATTTGGAGCCACGTCATCAATTTAAAACCCTTTCTAACTTCATTTGTTATTTTTCATGCATTTACTGATTATTTTAAGCTATAAGACCATGAAATTGAAAAGCATTTGAAATGAACTCTGAAAACGTTCCAAGTCGGCATGGTATCATCATTTCACCCACATAGCATCTATGACAAAGTAGAGAGGGTTACGGCAAAAACTGGATACACTTCGTGTACAAAACGGACAATCTCTTTCGAAGTATCAGGGTTTCATACGGAAATTTGTCTCTTACAAAGGGATTTTATTTTTTTGAACTTATTTGAACTCCCTTGTTTTTATGTGTTCAAAATGCACCATTCAAAGCCACATCATCAATTTACAACCCTTTCTGACTTCATTTGTTATGTTTCATGCATTTACTGATTATTTTGAGCTATAAGACCATGAAATTGAAAAGCATTTGAAATGAACTCTGAAAAGGTTCCAAGTTGGCATGGCATCATCATTTCACCCACATAGCATGTGCAAGAAAGTAGAGAGGTTACGGCAAAAGCTGGATACACTTCGTGTACAAAACGGACAATCTCTTTCGAAGTATCAGGGTTTCATACGGAAACTCGTCTGTTACAAAGGGATTTCAATTT
>NW_021303157.1:189049-189381 GCF_002162155.2 Triticum dicoccoides
TTTCTGACTTCATTTGTTATTTTTCATGCATTTACTGATTATTTTGAGCTATAAGACCTTGAAATTGAAAAGCATTTGAAATGAACTCTGAAAAGGTTCCAAGTTGGCATGGTCTCATAATTTCACCCACATAGCATGTGCGAGAAAGTAGAGAGGGTTACGGCAAAAACTGGATACACTTCGTGTACAAAACGGACAATCTCTTTCGAAGTATCAGGGTTTCATACGGAAACTCGTCTGTTACAAAGGGATTTCAATTTTTTTGAACTTATTTGAACTCCATTGTTTTTATGTGTTCCAAATGCACCATTTGGAGCCACGTCATCAATTTA
>NW_021303157.1:189551-192591 GCF_002162155.2 Triticum dicoccoides
AAATGCACCATTCAAAGCCACATCATCAATTTACAACCCTTTCTGACTTCATTTGTTATTTTTCATGCATTTACTGATTATTTTGAGCTATAAGACCATGAAATTGAAAAGCATTTGAAATGAACTCTGAAAAGGTTCCAAGTTGGCATGGTATCATCATTTCACCCACATTGCATGTGCGAGAAAGTAGAGAGGGTTACGGCAAAAACTGGATACACTTCGTGTACAAAACAGACAATCTCTTTCGAAGTATCTGGGTTTCGTACGGAAACTCGTCTGTTACAAATGGATTTCAAGTTTTTTGAACTTATTTGAACTCCATTTTTTTTCTGTGTTCAAAATGCACCATCCAAAGCCACATCATCAATTTACAACCCTTTCTGACTTCATTTGTTATTTTTCATGCATTTACTGATTATTTTGAGCTTTAACACCATGAAATTGAAAAGCATTTGCAATGAACTTTGAAAAGGTTCCAAGTTGGCATGGTATCATCATTTCACCCACATACCATGTGTGAGAAAGTATAGAGGGTTACAGCAAAAACTGGATATACTTCGTGTACAAAACGGACAATCTCTTTCGAAGTATCAGGGTTTCATACGGAAGTTCATCTGTTACAAAGGGATTTCATTTTTTGAAACTTATTTGAACCCCCTTGTTTTTCTGTGTTCAAAATGCACCATTCAAAGCCACATCATCAATTTACAACCCTTTCTGACTTCATTTGTTATTTTCCATGCGTTTACTGATTATTTTGAGCTATAAGACCATGAAATTAAAAATTATTTGAAATGAACTCTGAAAAGGTTCCAAGTTGGCATGGTATCATCATTTCACCCACATAGCATGTGCGAGAATGTAGAGAGGGTTACGGCAAAAACTAGATACACTTCATGTACAAAATGGACAATCTTTTTCGATGTATCAGGGTTTCATATGGAAACTCGTCTGTTACAAAGGGATTTCAATTTTTTTGAACTTATTTGAACTCTATTGTTTTTCCGTGTTCAAAATGCACCATTCAAGCCCACATGATCAATTTACAACCCTTTCTGACTTCATTTGTTATGTTTCATGCATTTACTGATTATTTTGAGCTATAAGACCATGAAATTGAAAAGCATTTGAAATGAACTCTGAAAAGGTTCCAAGTTGGCATGGCATCATCATTTCACCCACATAGCATGTGCAAGAAAGTAGAGAGGTTACGGCAAAAGCTGGATACACTTCGTGTACAAAACGGACAATCTCTTTCGAAGTATCACGGTTTCATACGGAAACTCGTCTGTTACAAAGGGATTTCAATTTTTTGAACTTATATGAACTCCATTGTTTTTTTGTGTTCAAAATGCACCATTCAAAGCCACATCTTCAATTTACAACCCTTTCTGACTTCATTTGTTATTTTTCATGCATTTACTGATTATTTTGAGCTATAAGACCTTGAAATTGAAAAGCATTTGAAATGAACTCTGAAAAGGTTCCAAGTTGGCATGGTCTCATCATTTCACCCACATAGCATGTGCGAGAAAGTAGAGAGGGTTATGGCAAAAACTGGATACACTTCGTGTACAAAACGGACAATCTCTTTCGAAGTATCAGGGTTTCATACGGAAACTCGTCTGTTACAAAGGGATTTCAATTTTTTTGAACTTATTTGAACTCCATTGTTTTTATGTGTTCCAAATGCACCATTTGGAGCCACGTCATCAATTTACAACCCTTTCTGACTTCATTTGTTATTTTTCATACATTTACTGATTATTTTGAGCTATAAGACCATGAAATTGAAAACCATTTGAAATGAACTCTGAAAAGGTTCCAAGTTGGCATGGTATCATCATTTCACCCACATAGCATGTGCGAGAATGTAGAGAGGGTTACGGCAAAAACTATATACACTTCGTGTACAAAACGGACAATCTTTTTCGATGTATCAGGGTTTCATATGGAAACTGGCCTTTTACAAAGGGATTTCATTTTTTTGAACTTATTTGAACTCCATTGTTTTTTTGTGTTCAAAATGCACCATTCAAAGCCACATCATCAATTTAAAACCCTTTCTAACTTCATTTGTTATTTTTCATGCATTTACTGATTATTTTAAGCTATAAGACCATGAAATTGAAAAGCATTTGAAATGAACTCTGAAAAGGTTCCAAGTTGGCATGGTATCATCATTTCACCCACATAGCATCTGTGACAAAGTAGAGAGGGTTACGGAAAAAATTGGATACACTTCGTGTACAAAACGGACAATCTCTTTCGAAGTATCAGGGTTTCATACGGAAATTTGTCTGTTACAAAGGGATTTTATTTTTTTGAACTTATTTGAACTCCCTTGTTTTTATGTGTTCAAAATGCACCATTCAAAGCCACATCATCAATTTACAACCCTTTCTGACTTCATTTGTTATTTTTCATGCATTTAGTGATTATTTTGAGCTATAAGACCATGAAATTGAAAAGCATTTGAAATGAACTCTGAAAAGGTTCCAAGTTGGCATGGTATCATCATTTCACCCACATTGCATGTGCGAGAAAGTAGAGAGGGTTACGGCAAAAACTGGATACACTTCGTGTACAAAACAGACAATCTCTTTCGAAGTATCTGGGTTTCGTATGGAAACTCGTCTGTTACAAATGGATTTCAAGTTTTTTGAACTTATTTGAACTCCATTTTTTTTCTGTGTTCAAAATGCACCATCCAAAGCCACATCATCAATTTACAACCCTTTCTGACTTCATTTGTTATTTTTCATGCATTTACTGATTATTTTGAGCTATAAGACCATGAAATTGAAAACCATTTGAAATGAACTCTGAAAAGGTTCCAAGTTGGCATGGTATCATCATTTCACCCACATACCATGTGCGAGAATGTAGAGAGGGTTACGGCAAAAACTATATACACTTCGTGTACAAAACGGACAATCTTTTTCGATGTATCAGGGTTTCATATGGAAACTGGCCTTTTACAAAGGTATTTCATTTTTTTGAACTTATTTGAACTCCATTGTTTTTTTGTGTTCAAAAT
>NW_021303157.1:193705-203387 GCF_002162155.2 Triticum dicoccoides
TGATTATTTTAAGCTATAAGACCATGAAATTGAAAAGCATTTGAAATGAACTCTGAAAAGGTTCCAAGTTGGCATGGTATCATCATTTCACCCACATAGCATCTGTGACAAAGTAGAGAGGGTTACGGAAAAAACTGGATACACTTCGTGTACAAAACGGACAATCTCTTTCGAAGTATCAGGGTTTCATACGGAAATTTGTCTGTTACAAAGGGATTTTATTTTTTTGAACTTATTTGAACTCCCTTGTTTTTATGTGTTCAAAATGCACCATTCAAAGCCACATCATCAATTTACAACCCTTTCTGACTTCATTTGTTATTTTTCATGCATTTAGTGATTATTTTGAGCTATAAGACCATGAAATTGAAAAGCATTTGAAATGAACTCTGAAAAGGTTCCAAGTTGGCATGGCATCATCATTTCACCCACATTGCATGTGCGAGAAAGTAGAGAGGGTTACGGCAAAAACTGGATACACTTCGTGTACAAAACAGACAATCTCTTTCGAAGTATCTGGGTTTCGTACGGAAACTCGTCTGTTACAAATGGATTTCAAGTTTTTTGAACTTATTTGAACTCCATTTTTTTTTCTGTGTTCAAAATGCACCATCCAAAGCCACATCATCAATTTACAACCCTTTCTGACTTCATTTGTTATTTTTCATGCATTTACTGATTATTTTGAGCTTTAACACCATGAAATTGAAAAGCATTTGCAATGACCTTTGAAAAGGTTCCAAGTTGGCATGGTACCATCATTTCACCCACATACCATGTGTGAGAAAGTATAGAGGGTTACAGCAAAAACTGGATATACTTCGTGTACAAAACGGACAATCTCTTTCGAAGTATCAGGGTTTCATACGGAAGTTCATCTGTTACAAAGGGATTTCATTTTTTTAAACTAATTTGAACCCCCTTGTTTTTCTGTGTTCAAAATGCACCATTCAAAGCCACATCATCAATTTACAACCCTTTCTGACTTCATTTGTTATTTTCCATGCGTTTACTGATTATTTTGAGCTATAAGACCATGAAATTAAAAATTATTTGAAATGAACTCTGAAAAGGTTCCAAGTTGGCATGGTATCATCATTTCACCCACATAGCATGTGCGAGAATGTAGAGAGGGTTACGGCAAAAACTAGATACACTTCGTGTACAAAATGGACAATCTTTTTCAATGTATCAGGGTTTCATATGGAAACTCGTCTGTTACAAAGGGATTTCAATTTTTTTGAACTTATTTGAACTCTATTGTTTTTCCGTGTTCAAAATGCACCATTCAAACCCACATGATCAATTTACAACCCTTTCTGACTTCATTTGTTATGTTTCATGCATTTACTGATTATTTTGAGCTATAAGACCATGAAATTGAAAAGCATTTGAAATGAACTCTGAAAAGGTTCCAAGTTGGCATGGCATCATCATTTCACCCACATAGCATGTGCAAGAAAGTAGAGAGGTTACGGCAAAAGCTGGATACACTTTGTGTACAAAACGGACAATCTCTTTCGAAGTATCAGGGTTTCATACGGAAACTCGTCTGTTACAAAGGGATTTCAATTTTTTGAACTTATATGAACTCCATTGTTTTTTTGTGTTCAAAATGCACCATTCAAAGCCACATCATCAATTTACAACCCTTTTTGACTTCATTTGTTATTTTTCATGCATTTACTGATTATTTTGAGCTATAAGACCTTGAAATTGAAAAGCATTTGAAATGAACTCTGAAAAGGTTCCAAGTTGGCATGGTCTCATCATTTCACCCACATAGCATGTGCGAGAAAGTAGAGAGGGTTACGGCAAAAACTGGATACACTTCGTGTACAAAACGGACAATCTCTTTCGAAGTATCAGGGTTTCATACGGAAACTCGTCTGTTACAAAGGGATTTCAATTTTTTTGAACTTATTTGAACTCCATTGTTTTTATGTGTTCCAAATGCACCATTTGGAGCCACGTCATCAATTTATAACCCTTTATTTTTCATGCATTTACTGATTATTTTGAGCTATAAGACCATGAAATTGAAAACCATTTGAAATGAACTCTGAAAAGGTTCCAAGTTGGCATGGTATCATCATTTCACCCACATATCATGTGCGAGAATGTAGAGAGGGTTACGGCAAAAACTATATACACTTCGTGTACAAAACGGACAATCTTTTTCGATGTATCAGGGTTTCATATGGAAACTGGCCTTTTACAAAGGGATTTCATTTTTTTGAACTTATTTGAACTCCATTGTTTTTTTGTGTTCAAAATGCACCATTCAAAGCCACATCATCAATTTAAAACCCTTTCTAACTTCATTTGTTATTTTTCATGCATTTACTGATTATTTTAAGCTATAAGACCATGAAATTGAAAAGCATTTGAAATGAACTCTGAAAAGGTTCCAAGTTGGCATGGTATCATCATTTCACCCACATAGCATCTGTGACAAAGTAGAGAGGGTTACGGCAAAAACTGGATACACTTCGTGTACAAAACGGACAATCTCTTTCGAAGTATCAGGGTTTCATACGGAAATTTGTCTGTTACAAAGGGATTTTATTTTTTTGAACTTATTTGAACTCCCTTGTTTTTATGTGTTCAAAATGCACCATTCAAAGCCACATCATCAATTTACAACCCTTTCTGACTTCATTGGTTATTTTTCATGCATTTACTGATTATTTTGAGCTATAAGACCATGAAATTGAAAAGCATTTGAAATGAACTCTGAAAAGGTTCCAAGTTGGCATGGTATCATCATTTCACCCACATTGCATGTGCGATAAAGTAGAGAGGGTTACGGCAAAAACTGGATACACTTCGTGTACAAAACAGACAATCTCTTTCGAAGTATCTGGGTTTCATACGGAAACTCGTCTGTTACAAATGGATTTCAAGTTTTTTGAACTTATTTGAACTCCATTTTTTTCTGTGTTCAAAATGCACCATCCAAAGCCACATCATCAATTTACAACCCTTTCTGACTTCATTTGTTATGTTTCATGCATTTATTGATTATTTTGAGCTTTAACACCATGAAATTGAAAAGCATTTGCAATGAACTCTGAAAAGGTTGCAAGTTGGCATGGTATCATCATTTCACCCACATACCATGTGTGAGAAAGTATAGAGGGTTACAGCAAAAACTGGATATACTTCGTGTACAAAACGGACAATCTCTTTCGAAGTATCAGGGTTTCATACGAAAGTTCATCTGTTACAAAGGGATTTCATTTTTTTAAACTTATTTGAACCCCCTTGTTTTTCTGTGTTCAAAATGCACCATTCAAAGCCACATCATCAATTTACAACCCTTTCTGACTTCATTTGTTATTTTCCATGCGTTTACTGATTATTTTGAGCTATAAGACCATGAAATTAAAAATTATTTGAAATGAACTCTGAAAAGGTTCCAAGTTGGCATGGTATCATCATTTCACCCACATAGCATGTGCGAGAATGTAGAGAGGGTTACGGCAAAAACTAGATACACTTCGTGTACAAAATGGACAATCTTTTTCGATGTATCAGGGTTTCATATGGAAACTCGTCTGTTACAAAGGGATTTCAATTTTTTTGAACTTATTTGAACTCCATTGTTTTTCTGTGTTCAAAATGCACCAATTCAAGCCACATCATCAATTTACAACCCTTTCTGACTTCAAATGTTATTTTCCATGCATTTATTGATTATTTTGAGCTATAAGACCATGAAATTGAAAAGCATTTGAAATGAACTCTGAAAAGGTTCCAAGTTGGCATGGTATCATAATTTCACCCACATAGCATGTGTGACAAAGTAGAGAGGGTTACGGCAAAAACTGGATACACTTCGTTTAAAAAACGGACAATCTCTTTCGAAGTATCAGGGTTTCATACGGAAATTCGTCTGTTACAAAGGGATTTCATTTTTGTGAACTTATTTGAACTCCCTTGTTTTTCTGTGTTTAAAATGCACCATTCAAAGCCACATCATCAATTTACAACTCTTTCTGACTTCATTTGTTATTTTTCATGCATTTACTGATTATTTTGAGCTATAAGACCTTGAAATTGAAAAGCATTTGAAATGAACTCTGAAAAGGTTCCAACTTCACATGGCATCATCATTTCACCCACATAGCATGTGCGAGAAAGTAGAGAGGTTACGGCAAAAACTGGATACACTTCGGGTACAAAACGGACAATCTGTTTCGAAGTATCAGGGTTTCATACGGAAACTCGTCAGTTACAAAGGATTTCAATTTTTTTGAACTTATATGAACTCCATTGTTTTTCTGTGTTCAAAATGCACCATTCAAAGCCACATCATCAATCTACAACCCTTTCTGACTTCATTTGTTATTTTTCATGCATTTACTGATTATTTTGAGCTATAAGACCATGAAATTGAAAACCATTTGAAATGAACTCTGAAAAGGTTCCAAGTTGGCATGGCATCATCATTTCACCCACATAGCATATGCGAGAAAGTATAGAGGTTACGGCAAAAAGTGGATGCACTTCGTGTACAAAACAGACAATCTCTTTCGAAGTATCAGGGTTTCATATGGAAACTCGTCTGTTACAGAGGGATTTCAATTTTTTGAACTTATATGAACTCCATTGTTTTTCTGTGTTCAAAATGCACCATTCAAAGCCACATCATCAATTTACAACCCTTTCTGACTTCATTTGTTATTTTTCATGCATTTACTGATTATTTTGAGTATTAAGACCATGTAATTGAAAAGCATTTGAAATGAACTCTGAAAAGGTTCCAAGTTGGCATGGTATCATCATTTCACCCACATAGCATGTGTGAGAAAGTAGAGAGGGTTACGGCAAAAATTGGATACACTTCGTGTACAAAACGGACAATCTCTTTCGAAGTATCTGGATTTCATACGGAAACTCGTCTGTTACAAAGGGATTTCAATTTTTTTGAACTTATGTGAACTCCATTGTTTTTCTGTGTTCAAAATGCACGATTCAAAGCCACATCATCAATTTACAACCCTTTCTAACTTCATTTGTTATTTTTCATGCATTTACTGATTATGTTGAGCTATAAGACCTTGAAATTGAAAAGCATTTCAAATGAACTCTGAAAAGGTTCCAAGTTGGCATGGTATCATCATTTCACCCACATAGCATGTGCGAGAAAGTAGAGAGGTTACGGCAAAAACTGGATACACTTCGTGTACAAAACAGACAATCTCTTTCGAAGTATCAGGGTTTCATATGGAAACTCGTCTGTTACAAAGGGATTTCAATTTTTTGAACTTATATGAACTCCATTGTTTTTCTGTGTTCAAAATGCACCATTCAAAGACACATCATCAATTTACAACCCTTCCTGACTTCATTTGTTATTTTTCATGCATTTACTGATTATTTTGAGCTATAAGACCATGAAATTGAAAAGCATTTGAAATGAACTCTGAAAAGGTTCCAAGTTGGCATGGTATCATCATTTCACCCACATAGCATGTGCGAGAAAGTAGAAAGTAGAGAGGGTTATGGCAAAAACTGGATACACTTCGTGTACAAAATGGACAACTCTTTCGAAGTATCAGGGTTTCATACATAAACTCGTTTGTTACAAAGGGATTTCAATTTTTTGAACTTATTTGAATCCATTGTTTTTTGGTGTTCAAAATGCACCATTCAAACCCACATGATCAATTTACAACCCTTTCTGACTTCATTTGTTATGTTTCATGCTTTTACTGATTATTTTGAGTTATAAGACCATGAAATTGAAAAGCATTTGAAATGAACTCTGAAAAGGTTCCAAGTTGGCATGGTATCATCATTTAACCCACATAGCATGTGCGAGAAAGTAGAGAGGGTTACGGCAAAAACTGGATACACTTCGTGTACAAAACGGACAATCTCTTTCGAAGTATCAGGGTTTCATACGGAAACTCGTCTATTACAAAGGGATTTCAATTTTTTGAACTTATTTGAACTCCATTGTTTTTCTGTGTTCCAAATGCACCATTTGAAGCCACATCATCAATTTACAACCCTTTCTGACTTCATTTGTTATTTTTCATGCATTTACTGATTATTTTGAGCAATAAGACCATGAAATTGAAAACCATTTGAAATGAACTCTGAAAAGGTTCCAAGTTGGCATGGTATCATCATTTCACCCACATAGCATGTGCGAGAATGTAGAGAGGGTTATGGCAAAAACTAGATACACTTCGTGTACAAAACGGACAATCTTTTTCGATGTATCAGGGTTTCATATGGAAACTCGCCTGTTACAAAGGGATTTCATTTTCTTGAACTTATTCGAACTCCATTGTTTTTCTGTGTTCAAAATGCACCATTCAAAGCCACATCATCAATTTACAACCCTTTCTGACTTCATTTGTTATTTTTCATGCATTTACTAATTATTTTAAGCTATAAGACCATGAAATTGAAAAGCATTTGAATTGAACTCTGAAAAGGATCCATGTTGGCATGGTATCATCATTTCACCCACATAGCATGTGTGACAAAGTAGAGAGGGTTACGGCAAAAACTGGATACACTTCGTGTACAAAACGGACAATCTCTTTCGAAGTATCTAGATTTCATACGGAAACTCGTCTGTTACAAAGGGATTTCAATTTTTTTAAACTTATATGAACTCCATTGTTTTTCTGTGTTCAAAATGCACGATTCAAAGCCACATCATCAATTTACAACCCTTTCTAACTTCATTTGTTATTTTTCATGCATTTACTGATTATTTTGAGCTATAAGACCTTGAAATTGAAAAGCATTTTAAATGAACTCTGAAAAGGTTCCAAATTGGCATGGTATCATCATTTCACCCACATACCATGTGCGAGAAAGTATAGAGGGTTACGGCAAAAACTGGATATACTTCGTGTACAAAATGGACAATCTGTTTCGAAGTATCAGGATTTCATACGGAAACTCGTCTGTTACAAAGGAATTTCAATTTTTTTGAACTTATATGAACTCCATTGTTTTTCTGTGTTCAAAATGCACCATTCAAAGCCACATCATCAATCTACAACCCTTTCTGACTTGATTTGTTATTTTTCATGCATTTACTGATTATTTTGAGCTATAAGACCATGAAATTGAAAACCATTTGAAATGAACTCTGAAAAGGTTCCAAGTTGGCATGGCATCATCATTTCACCCACATAGCATATGCGAGAAAGTATAGAGGTTACGGCAAAAAGTGGATGCACTTCGTGTACAAAACAGACAATCTCTTTCGAAGTATCAGGGTTTCATATGGAAACTCGTCTGTTACAAAGGGATTTCAATTTTTTGAACTTATATGAACTCCATTGTTTTTCTGTGTTCAAAATGCACCATTCAAAGCCACATCATCAATTTACAACCCTTTTTGACTTCATTTGTTATTTTTCATGCATTTACTGATTATTTTGAGTATTAAGACCATGTAATTGAAAAGCATTTGAAATGAACTCTGAAAAGGTTCCAAGTTGGCATGGTATCATCATTTCACCCACATAGCATGTGTGAGAAAGTAGAGAGGGTTACGGCAAAAATTGGATACACTTCGTGTACAAAACGGACAATCTCTTTCGAAGTATCTGGATTTCATACGGAAACTCGTCTGTTACAAAGGGATTTCAATTTTTTTGAACTTATGTGAACTCCATTGTTTTTCTGTGTTCAAAATGCACGATTCAAAGCCACATCATCAATTTACAACCCTTGTTAACTTCATTTGTTATTTTTCATGCATTTACTGATTATGTTGAGCTATAAGACCTTGAAATTGAAAAGCATTTCAAATGCACTCTGAAAAGGTTCCAAGTTGGCATGGCATCATCATTTCACCCACATAGCATATGCGAGAAAGTAGAGAGGTTACGGCAAAAACTGGATACAGTTCGTGTACAAAACAGACAATCTCTTTCGAAGTATCAGGGTTTCATATGGAAACTCGTCTGTTACAAAGGGATTTCAATTTTTTGAACTTATATGAACTCCATTGTTTTTCTGTGTTCAAAATGCACCATTCAAATCCACATCATCAATTTACAACCCTCATTTGTTATTTTTCATGCATTTACTGATTATTTTGAGCTATAAGACCATGAAATTGAAAAGCATTTGAAATGAACTCTGAAAAGGTTCCAAGTTGGCATGGTATCATCATTTCACCCACATAGTATGTGCGAGAAAGTAGAAAGTAGAGAGGGTTATGGAAAAAACTGGATACACTTCGTGTACAAAACGGACAACTCTTTCGAAGTATTAGGGTTTCATACGTAAACTCGTTTGTTACAAAGGGATTTCAATTTTTTGAACTTATTTGAACTCTATTGTTTTTTGGTGTTCAAAATGCACCATTCAAACCCATATGATCAATTTACAACCCTTTCTGACTTCATTTGTTATGTTTCATGCATTTACTGATTATTTTGAGCTATAAGACCATGAAATTGAAAAGCATTTGAAATGAACTCTGAAAAGGTTCCAAGTTGGCATGGTATCATCATTTCACCCACATAGCATGTGCGAGAAAGTAGAGAGGGTTACGGCAAAAACTGGATACACTTCGTGTACAAAACGGACAATCTATTTCGAAGTATCAGGGTTTCATACGGAAACTGGTCTGTTACAAAGGGATTTCAATTTTTTGAACTTATTTGAACTCCATTGTTTTTCTGTGTTCCAAATGCACCATTTGAAGCAACATCATCAATTTACAACCCTTTCTGACTTTTGTTATTTTTCATGCATTTACTGATTATTTTGAGCTATAAGACCATGAAATTGAAAAGCATTTGAAATGAACTCTGACAAGGTTCCAAGTTCGCATGGTATCATCATTTCACCCACATAGCATGTGCGAGAATGTAGAGAGGGTTACGGCAAAAACTAGATACACTTCGTGTACAAAACGGACAATCTTTTTTAATGTATCAGGGTTTCATATGGAAACTCGCCTGTTACAATAGGATTTCATTTTTTTGAACTTATTTGAACTCCATTGTTTTTCTGTGTTCAAAATGCACCGTTCAAAGCCACATCATCAATTTACAACCCTTTCTGACTTCATTTGTTATTTTTCATGCATTTACTGATTATTTTAAGCTATAAAACCATGAAATTGACAAGCATTTGAAATGAACTCTGAAAAGGTTCCAAATTGGCATGGTATCATCATTTCACCCACATAGCATGTGTGACAAAGTAGAGAGGGTTACGGCAAAAACTGCAAGCACTTCGTGTACAAAACGGACAATCTCTTTCGAAGTATCAGGGTTTCATACGGAAATTCGTCTGTTACAAAGGGATTTCATTTTTGTGAACTTATTTGAACTCCCTTATTTTTATGTGTTCAAAATGCACCATTCAAAGCCACATCATCAATTTACAACCCTTTCTGACTTTATTTGTTATTTTTCATGCATTTACAGATTGTTTTGAGCTATAAGACCATGAAATTGAAAAGCATTTTAAATGAACTCTGAAAAGGTTCCAAGTTGGCATGGTATCATCATTTCACCCACATAGCATGTGTGAGAAACTAGAGAGGGTTACGGCAAAAACTGGATATACTTCGTGTACAAAACGGACAATCTCTTTCGAAGTATCTAGATTTCATACGGAAACTCGTCTGTTACAAAGGGATTTCAATTTTTTCGAACTTATTTGAACTCCCTTGTTTTTTGTG